>NC_091332.1:1694144-1804144 GCF_038502225.1 Cherax quadricarinatus
ACCAACGAGACAATTAACGTAGAACTGATAACTGCGTCACCAGCTGCTCGCCCTTGGGTACTGACTGAGGCATCTTACCAAGGCAGTCAGGCAGACTTGTTATGTATCTCCTACTCCTTACCAGACTGGCTAGCATAATTGTCTTGGTGTCCTCAGTTTTTGCCATAGATTTGTGAATATGTGATGGTAATTATTTTAAATATTGATAATTACAGTAACTGATGAGAGATATATTTCTACCCTCGCGCTGTTAAAGGTATCCAATGGAAATGTCAAGGATCCCAGTGGAAACAAGTCACTGTGAGCTTTTTGAGTTTACCTGGGTAATCTACACATACGCTGTTATGTGTAATAATCTATGTAACTGTATTTATATGTACCTGTACCTGAATAAACTTACTTAGATATTACTAGATGTTGAGGAAGACATTTGTGTACAGTTCAGGAGATTAATGTTTCGTCCCTAGTGGCTTCTGCAGGACTGTAGAAGCTGCTAGATAAGATTTCGTTCGGATTTTTAACCCCGGAGGGTTAGCCACCCAGGATAACCCAAGAAAGTCAGTGCGTCATCGAGGACTGTCTAACTTATTTCCATTGTGGTCCTCAATCTTGTCCCCCAGGATGCGACCCACACCAGTCTACAAACACCCAGGTACCTATTTGCTGCTAGGTGAACAGGACAACAGGTGTAAGGAAACGTGTCGAAATAACAAAAAAAAAAAAAAAAGGCACAATACCGTGACTGGAACGATGCACAAATAACCTGTATGTGAAGCGGGAGTTTTAGCCACCAGGCCACCAGTGGCTTCTGGACTGTAGAAGCCGCTTGTGAGTTGTGACGAAAAGTTACATCTAATAAATGTCCTGAACTGTACATAATAATAATAATAATATATTTTATTTGGACATGATACATAGTTGTACAAGGAATTATAGTAGTTGGGTGTACATGCCAAAAGCCCATTGTATTATCATACCATTTTTCATAACTGGAGTTTACCTGGAGAGAGTTTCGGGGGTCAACGCCCCCGCGGCCCGGTCTGTGACCAGGCCTCCTGGTGGATCAGCGCCTGATCAACCAGGCTGTTGCTGCTGGCTGCACGCAAACCAACGTACGAGCCACAGCCCGGCTGATCAGGAACTGACTTTAGGTGCTTGTCCAGTGCCAGCTTGAAGACTGCCAGGGGTCTGTTGGTAATCCCCCTTATGTGTGCTGGGAGGCAGTTGAACAGTCTCGGGCCCCTGACACTTATTGTATGGTCTCTTAACGTGCTAGTGACACCCCTGCTTTTCATTGGGGGGATGGTGCATCGTCTGCCAAGTCTTTTGCTTTCGTAGTGAGTGATTTTCGTGTGCAAGTTCGGTACTAGTCCCTCTAGGATTTTCCAGGTGTATATAATCATGTATCTCTCCCTCCTGCGTTCCAGGGAATACAGGTTTAGAAACCTCAAGCGCTCCCAGTAATTGAGGTGTTTTATCTCCGTTATGCGCGCCGTGAAGGTTCTCTGTACATTTTCTAGGTCGGCAATTTCACCTGCCTTGAAAGGTGCTGTTAGAGTGCAGCAATATTCCAGCCTAGATAGAACAAGTGACCTGAAGAGTGTCATCATGGGCTTGGCCTCCCTAGTTTTGAAGGTTCTCATTATCCATCCTGTCATTTTTCTAGCAGATGCGATTGATACAATGTTATGGTCCTTGAAGGTGAGATCCTCCGACATAATCTGTCCCTGCGATCCAAAAAAGTATCCCCGTATTGTATAACCCCAACCTACTGACCTGAAAGTGCGCGATTGGAATAGTGCAGAGTGCGGCTTAAGTTCTTAATGTAATTAAAAATTAACATTGAAGTTTTGATGAGAATCAGGAGGCAATCACAAGTTATCATATGGAAGCTAATGTCAATTTCTCTGATAAAAATTGAGAATTGAGACAGTCACAGCCCAAAACTAGCTCAAATCTTCCACAAAAAAGCACCAGGTTTAAAATCAAACTGAAGAGGCATGTATGCTGAGAAATTGTGTCCATATGTGTTGGAATACAAAGACAGGAAAAGGTGGGCTGTACTAAAGCTATTGGTAAATACTCAATACACATGGGAGGAAAAAAAAATATTACAATTCATTGGGAAGCGCTAAACTCGGAGGGGTAACATAGCAAATGGGGGGGGGGGGAACTTGAGGGATTTAGATTCGATCCAAGGGAAGGGCACGTCCAATTCCTTGGATTAAGAGTCCTCTCACCAGCGTCAAGAACCTTCCCTTGTGAAGAATGGAATAAGTATGTGAATATGTATGTTTGGACGAGTGTAAGGAAAAAAGCCTCCAAGGCTTCGGCTCTGGTGGCTAAAGCTTTCGCTTCACACGGCGAGGGTCTGGGTTCGATTCCCAGCCAGGGTAGAAACATTGGGCACGTTTCTTTACACCTGTTGTCTATGTTCAGCCATCAGTAAAATGGATACCTGGGTGGTAGTGGACTGGTGTGGGTCGCATCCTGGGACAAAACTGGCCTAATTTGCCCGATATGCTCAGCATAACACGCTTCTTTCTATATTGTAGTGTGTCATTGATGTCACCTATGGCCTGTATACCTTGTACATGTAAATAAAGATGATATTATGACAGAAGGGGAGGAGATTTTTTTTTTTACTTTTTTTTTTTAGCTAACACGCATGTATTCTTCCCTTATTCCTAGTATATCTTCTTTATATTATAATAATAAGATATTATCTCCTTTAGTGAATAATAATAAGATATTATCTCCTTTATATTATAAAAATAGGGTAAAAGGACCCTAATGGAAATAAGTAACTCTGACTTTTTTGGGTTATCCTAGGTTCTTTACACATGCTGCTATGTATGATAATCTATGTAACTGTATTTGTGTTAACCTGAATCAACTTACATACTAGCTCAGCCTCCTGGGAGTCAGAGCTCAATAAGATGTGCACTCTTGATGGCTGCCTTTAACAACCCCCAACAAGAACTAAGATGGACACAGGTGGTCGCCTGGACGTGTGGGTAGAGAGGTGGGCAGAAGGTAGAACAAGATGGCATAACAAGGATGTTAACTTCTCCCTGGTGCACCATGGTACCTTGTTGCTGGAATACCCAGGGCGCCGGGTACTGGTGCCCCTCTGTGGCAAGTCTGTCGACCTTAAGTGGTAAGTCACCCCACTTTCAAGGTCACCCTTGTGGGTTTAGCGCTTAGTTCCGATTGTAGTATTTCAAGGAAAGGTGCCAAATGCCAGTGGTGGGCTCTTGATCGAAGGTATTTGGAGCTATCTTTTTTTTTTTATTGAACCTGGTAACCTAATTCTCAATGTAAATAGGTCACTTTAAATTTTTTGGGGGGTTATCTTAGTTCATTTACAGTCTTAATTGTACTTATGAATACCTGTGCCTAAATAAACTTATTTACTTGCTATCCTCAGGGGGCCATATGACCCCTGTATGTTTATCCCTATGAATAATAATCATGAAAGTTACTTTCTCCTACCTTACTGTTTTTATATTGAAGAAATGTTCCTTGATGAAGTGCAGGTCTTCTCATTCTAGAAATTTGGAGATGCCAATGTCTAGCCCTTATACAATGTCATATGGACTATGCTTGCTCTTCATGGTACTCTGCCTTGACAAAAAAAACTGAAAGATAGACTGCAAATCACCCAGAACAAAATGGTAAGATTCATCCTGGACCTGGGACCAAGAGAACATGTAGGCCAGAATGAATTACAGCAGTTGGATATGCTGAATGTTGAAGACAGAGTAAAACAACTGAAGCTAAATCATGTTTATAAAATTGCTCACAAACAGTGTCCAGAATATCTTGCTGTCAGTTTTGTCAAGGTTGGGAACCAAAGCAATCATAGTACTAGGGGGAGAGAGCACAACTTTGTAGTGGCCACAGTCAGTGGACAGGCTTCAAACACCTTTTATTGTACAGCAATAAAGGAATGGAACAGACTGCCTGCACATGTCAAAGGCAGTCATAGCATAAACCAGTTCAAGAAGAGAGCCAAAAGGCACCTGGTGAAGTAGCTACAGAAAGGGAAAGGAATGATTTTTTATTTTTTTTTAGCTAACACACGTGTAATTTTACCTTATTCCTAGTAATGACCCATATTGTAGATAGTCTTAATGACCCTTGTGTAGTAGTCTTAATGACCCTTGTGTAGTATTAATGACCCTCGTGTAGTAGACAGTCTTAATAGTATGATAATAAGATGCTATCTCCTTTATAAAATAATAAGATATTATAACCTTTATATTATAATAATAAGGTAAAAGGACCCCAATGGAAATAAGTCACTCTGTCTGACTTTTTTGGGTTATCCTAGGTACTTTACACATGCTGGTATGTATGATAATCTATGCAATTGTATTTGTGTATTACCTGGAATTTACCTGGAGAGGGTTTCGGGGGTCAATGGCCCCGCGGCCTGGTCTGACACCAGACCTCATGGGGGATCAGGGTCTGATCAACCAGGCTGTTACTGGAAATAAATGGTATAAAATACCGACACAATGGAAATACAGTAGACCCCCGCATAACGATCACCTCCGAATGCGACCAATTATGTAAGTGTATTTATGTAAGTGCGTTTGTACGTGTATGTTTGGGGGTCTGAAATGGACTAATCTACTTCACAATATTCCTTATGGGAACAAATTCGGTCAGTACTGGCACCTGAACATACTTCTGGAGTGAAAAAATATCGTTAACCGGGGGTCCACTGTATAAACGCATATGCAGTTTAATGTGATCCTTTATTGACAACGTTTCGCGCACACAGTGGGCTTCAACGTTCAAGCTCTCCAAGACAAGCTCAGCCAGGTCGAGCCCTCAGTCCAGTTCACACTTGAAGAAGTCGACAACACTCTTCCTTTCCTTGATGTTCTTCTCTGCAAAGCTGACCATGAACTTCGTTTTAAAGTCTATCGAAAACCCACCAACCAAAACGATCTTCTCCACTTCTACTCTCACCACGACACCAAAACTAAATGTGGTGTAATTATAGGCTACTTCCTGCGCGCACTCAGAATCTGCAGCAATGAGTTCCTTGAGGAAGAATGCACTATAATTGGACAAGTATTTTCTAAACTCCACTATCCTTGTCACTTCATCAGAGATGGCAGACGGCGGGCATTAAACATCTTCAACACACTCAGAGAAGACACTGCCGAGAAGAGATACATAGTCCTCCCCACCAACTCCATTGCCAAACATGTTTCCAACATCTTTTCCAATACCTCATTCCAAGTATCTACCTCCACAACCATGACCATCAAGGACATCACCAGTAATAGACAGGACAAGCTTCCATCCTCTGCAGGGGTATACATAATCCCTTGTAATGACTGCAGCAAATTATACATGGGCAAAGCATCAAGAGACCTCCAAACACGTATTTCAGAACACCGATACACAAGCAGGACTGACGATACAAGGAATGCCTGTGTACAACACCGCAATTCACACAACCATTTAATTAACTACAGAAACTCAAGAATTATCGCCAGAGAAGTCATCACTCAATACCGAAGAATCCTGGAATCATCGCTTATCTCTATAACCAACAATTTCAACCAGAACAATGGCTTCTATAACATAGCTGAACCACTTGCCAAGAAGCTTCTTCATCGCTATCCCACATAAGAACATAGGAATGGAAGAACACTGCAGAAGGTCTGCTCACAACTTATCCAATCTCCCTTCCAAGCTACTCAAGATTTTAGACTCTATAACCCCACTCAGTAGATCATCAGATGCAGCATTCTACACCTGACCTCAACATTCTGAACCTGACTATAAATACTGGCGTACCTTCCACCCAAGTAGATCTGTTTGTGACTTGAAAAAACCCACTGTGTGGGCGAAACGTCAATAAAGGATCACATTAAACTGCATATGCGTTTATATTTCCAGGCTGTTACTGCTGGCCGCATGCAAGCAGACATACGAACCACAGCCCAGTTGGTCAGTTACTGACTTCAGGTGCCTGTCCAGTGCCTTCTTGAAGACAGCCAGGGGTCTATTGGTAATCCTCCTTATGTATGCTGGGAGGCAATTATACCTGAATAAATTTGCTTACTTACCTTTTGCTCTCTCATATAATCTAATTCCCTTCAGTTTCCCAGGAGTTCCACGACCCTTGTGGGCTTAGCACTTGCCACGAATACAAGATTGCAGTAAATATACACGTCCATGAATATTGCTGAGTGGCTGCATCTGTAGCCACTGTCATGTTGAATTTAACTAATTATATGTGAGTAAAAAGACTCCACCTGCAGCCCAGGCAGCTGATGTTTCTACTGTATTATGAGAATTGTTACTCTGCATTTATTGTCAGGGCATATTGTAATTATGGTATAGTTCATAACCCACTTACTCCACCCTCATATCCTGTTTATATATTTTCCAGTCTCATTAACATATTTGTCTGAAAAAGCTTTTTAGGGCAAATTATTCTGTAATAATATAATAATATTTTGATTTCTACAAGTACATGTACTTGGAATACAGGTCTAGCTGACATCAGTGACATACTGCTACATAGAAAACCACTTGTTATGCAGAGCATTTCGGGTAAATTAGGTCAATCTTGTCCCAGGATACAACCCATGCCAGTCAACTAACACCCAGGTACCCATTTTTTACTGATGGTTGAATGTGGACAACTGATGTAAGGAAACATGCCCAATGTTTTTACCTTTGCCAGGAATCGAACCCAGACTCTCAGCGTGTGAAGCGAGAGCTTTGCCACCAGGTCACAGGCCACCGTCTCTGCCTTCCCAACTGACCATAACTAGTTATTGTATCTGTTAAATGTCCAGCAATTTTTGCTGCTCTAAAGAAATGAAAAGGTAAAAACAAGCATATTTTAACTCAGTATCACTTCAGAAAACATACAGTGTACAACTGCTGGTGTACAAATATAGTACCTCCAGTGATGTAAAGCTTGGCAACATTTGGAAAATTCTTAAAAAATAGAGCATCTAAGATGTTTCATATTTTCTCTGGTAATGTAGAATACATAATGGGATTACCAATAGACCCCTGGCTGTCTTCAAGAGGAAGCTAGACAGGAGCCTAAAGTCAGTAACTAACCAGTTGGGCTGTGATTCATGTGTCAGTTTGCAAATGGCCAGCATTAACAGCTCAGTTGATCAGGCCCTGATCCATTGCAAGACCTGGTCATGGACCAGTCTGTAGGGGGCATTGACCCTCGGAACAACCTCCAGGTATACAGCATTAATGTATTTAGCAACAAAATTTGGCTTGAAGTGAACAGTACAAGACTAGAACATTATATAAAAATGTGGGAAGAAGTGAGCTCCCATACAAGGCAGCGAAATTGCAGACCTAGAGAATATATGGAGAACTTTCACTCCATGTAGTACATGTAAGTACAATAAAGCACCTAAATTACAGGGAACGTTTGAAGTCCCTTGACCAGTTATCCTTCAAGTGCAGGTGAGAAAGATAAATGATAATATACACTTGGAAAATCCTAGTGGGACTAGTCCCAAATTTGCACAAGGAAATCACTCTCTACAAAAGCAAAAGACTCAGAAGGCAGTGCAACATCTCCCAAATAAAAAGCTGGAGTGCCATGAGTATGGTAAGAGACAACACAATAAGTGTCAAAGGACTAGGATTGTTCAACTGCCTCCCAGCATGCATAAGGAAGGATTACCAATAGACCCCTGGCTGTCTTCAAGAGGGAGCTGGACAGGCACCTAAAGTCAGTACCTGACCAGTGGGCTGTCAGTTTGCTTGCAGTCAGCAGTAACAGCTTGGTTGATCAGGCCCTGATCCACCATGAGCTCTGGTCATGAACCGGCTGCAGAAGCATTGAACACTGAAACACCCTTCAGGTATATATCTAGGTATACAGTGGTACTCCGAGTTTCGAACTTTCTTCGTTCCAGAAAGCTGTTTGAGAGTGCCATTATTGAACGAATTTGTTCCCATAAGGAATAATATAAATTGGATTAGTCCGTTTCAGACCCCAAAAATACACTTACAAAAGCACTTAACAATAATACACTTACATAATTGGTCGAGTTGGGAACAGTTCGAAACTCGGGGTACCATTGTATATCATGTAAGGTTTGCTTCACACACACCATGATTTTTATTTTACTGGCATTATTAACATTTACTTGGCTGAAATTAAAGGCATTTTTTCCAAGCTTCATCATATGAATACAGTTAGTTTTAAGCTACCGTCTTATGTTTCAAATTGTGATTTCAGGTTTTACGATGAAGGACACACGGTTGTTGGAATTGAAGCGGTTGAACAGGCAGTATTGGCATTTTTTTCTGAACAACACCTCACCTATACTACAGAACAGTTGACTTGGGGAAAATTGTTTAAGGTTTGTTTGGTTTATATATAATATTTACAGAATAAGAGTGTCATTACATGTTAGTACTTTGTCTGACTTATTTACAAAACTGCAAGTTTTGAGGAAACATTTAAAGGGTTAAGTTAAATCTTTCTTCTTTCAACGCACCAGCCGTATCCCACTGAGGTTGGGTGGCCCAAAGGGACAAACGAAAGTTTCTCCTTTTAAATTTAGTAATATATACAGGAGAAGGAGTTACTAGCCCCTTGCTCCCGGCATTTTAGTTGCCTCTTACGACACGCATGGCTTACGGAGGAAGAATTCTGTTCTACTTCCCCATGGAAACTTAAGTTAAATATTTAATAAAATAAATTGATGTAGTGTACATATTTTGCTGTTAATTAATGTAGATAAGAAAGAATTAATGAGTATCCTTATTATTTTTGCTGTGTATAAATTTTATAGATGATTTTAATGGGTTTTAGATTTTCCAATGCATCCATTAATTTTATTTTTTTTCACAGACACATGATGGGAGGCTTAGTGTCTTCTGCTGTGACATTATGAAAGTAGATGCAACACACTTAGGGAAGTTTGATGCTGTGTGGGACAGAGGATCTTTAGTTGCCTTGGATGAAGAAGACTGGAAAGGGTAATTTTCTCGCTTTTAATTTTCGTTTTCATTTGCTAATCTGTAGAATTTTGTACCTTTTCCATATTGTGGTTATATACACTATTTCAGTAACTTCTTATTATGTGAATTGATGCTTTAGCCACTTGTGGAATTGCTTTCAGAACATAATATGATGCAGCAAAGCAACAGCTACAGAATTTGAGTTATCATCATTAAATTTTGTCTCTAAGAATAGTGGAGGTATGAAGTCATTTTGCCAGTTTTTTGGAAAAGAAAGAACTGTCTGGTACATATTTCAGGACAGCATCATTTTTGAGAATGTTTGCATTTACTGGTCAAATAAATAGTGATAGGATAGGGATCATAAATCAGTCAAATTAAAAAAAAAAATTTAACATGCCAGCCATCTCCCTCACCAGCCCCTTGCTTCAGGCATTTTAGTCGCCTCTTATGACACACACATGGCTTCTAGAGGAAGCATTCTTCTCCACTTCCCCATGGATCCAAATTAGTATATCTATAGTAAAATGAAATGTTCCATTGTCTGTAGCCTTGTTTTTTCTTATAATTTTATCAGGCATAAACAAAAACACAGACCACAACTGTGAATCATCCATACAAATAATATATTTAGCATAAAACTTGCTGTGGCAAAAGAAACCACAATTGAGTTTTAATAAACTCAATAGGCTGGTAGACAGCAACTATCTGTGGAGGTGCTATGTCCTCTCAAATGAGTGAAATGGAAACCTGTTAATTTTTTTGCACTCTGGCAGAATTGCTGATCTTTTCTGTCTCATAAATATGTAAGTTCTAGGTAGTAGGTTGGTAGACAGCAACCGCCCAGGGAGGTACTACTGTCCTGCCAACTGAGTGTAAAACGAAAGCCTGTAATTGTTTTACATGATGGTAGGATTGCTGGTGTCCATTTTTCTGTCTCATAAACATGCAAGGTTTCAGGTACGTCTTGCTACTTCTACTTACACTTAACCCTTTCAGGGTCCAAGGCCCAAATCTGGAGTCACGCACCAGTGTCCAAGAATTTTCAAAAAAAAAAATTTGTTATTTTTTCTTATGAAATCGTAGAGAATCTTTTTGTGAAGGTAATAAAACAAAAAGTACGAAATTTGGTGGAAAATTGACGAAATTATGCTCTCGCGAATTTTGATGTGTCAGCGACATTTACGAATTGGCGATTTTGCCGACTTTGACTCCCATTTTAGGCCAATTACATTCTTCCAATCAACCAAATTCTTAGCTATTTCACTAGTATTACTTCTATTCTATCGATTGAGCACAAGAAATCGCCAAGTCAACTGTTTCAACTACAAAATAAAGTGATCGGAAATTGTTAATTTGGCCAATTTAACACAAAGTTCAAAATATTCCAATTTCAAAATAGGGTCCAGAATAAACAATGTAGGCATTCCTGGCACTAAACTAACGTTTCCTCTGTTCATTAGTTATGTTTTGAGGCTTTACAAATAAATTCCATTTTGATTTTTTATTCACATAATGAATTTTTATTCACACCAAAAAATAGAAGATTTACTGTTATGCAATACTGTAATAATTGTATAAATATCATCACCATATTTGTGAATGTATATTAGACCCACCAGCTGACGTGTATTAGACGTGTGAGGTCGTTTGTTTACTCTTGAATATCGGCAAAAATTTAACATTTCTGCTACTTTGAGCTCAGTTTCAAGCCATTTCCATTGCTAAAACCAATCAAAATCATCTCTATTTCTGTAATATGTCTTCCATTCTATCAAATGAGACCAAGAAATCGCAAATACAACTATAAAAAACATACGAAAAAACACTGCAAAGTTGCTGTTTTAATCGAAAAATCATGATTTAAGTTTTTTTCTCTCATTATACACAGTGTGCTGCAGGATCTGTTTTATGTGGTGCACACATACCACATAGATGTATTCTCTCATATCTAGGCCCAAATGTACCACTCACAGTTTATCAGAGTGAGCTGAGCTCATGGCGTAGATCTACGGTTTGGACCCTGAACGTAAAGCCGTAGATCTACGGGACGGACCCTGAAAGGGTTAAGTCACACTACACATACATGTACAAGCATATATATATACACACACCCCTCTGGGTTTTCTTCTATTTTCTTTCTAGTTCTTGTTCTTGTTTATTTCCTCTTACCTCCATGAGGAAGTGGAGCAGAATTTTTCCTCCGTAAGCCATGCGTGTTGTAGGAGGCGATTAAAATGCCAGGAGCAAGGGGCTAGTAACCCCTTCTCCTGTATATATTACTAAATGTAAAAGGAGAAACTTTTGTGTTTCCTTTTGGGCCACCCCGCCTCGGTGGGATACGGCCGGTGTGGTGAAAGAAAGAAATATGTAAGTTAAATAAATCTTACAAACTACTTCTTACATTCAGTATAGTTCTTAAACCTGTAATATTTCCTTTCATCCTTTTAGGCGTGTTCTGAGATTGGGTCATGAACATAATTCTCAGAACCACTTAACAGATAACCTAGTGAGCGACACAAGATAACATAATAGACAAAACCTACTAAAGCAAAAACCTTGTCGTAGTGAGAGATGGGGCTTGTTTCTTTGACCCAGTAATTCAGGTTGTCCTGAATCTCTTGATCAATTGTCCCACTCATCAAAGAGCATACCAGCTTCATTTCTGATCCCTTGTTTAATGCTCCAATAATCTTACTTTGTCTTCCCTCCTCTTTAACCATCCCATCTTACCTGCAGATTTTAATTTTTTTAATGACCATTTTGTTTCATGAACTGTAACTTCCATTTTTTTGGCCAGTTTTTTTTTTAACACCTCCAAATCTTAAAACTTCTTTTACCCTCGTATCACCTAAAACTTCCTTTACCCTCCTAGCACTTAAAACTTTCCTTACCCTCCTAGCACTTAAAACCTCCTTTGCCCTCCTAGCACCTAAAACCTCCTTTATCCTCCCAGCATTTTAAACTTCCTGTACCCTCCTAGCACTTAAAACTTCCTTTACCCTCCTAGCACTTGAAACTTCCTTTACCCTCCTAGCATTTAAAACTTCCTTTACCCTCCTAGCACTTAAAACTTCCTTTACCCTCCTAGCACTTAAAACTTCCTTTACCCTCCTAGCACTTAAAACTTCCTTTACCCTCATAGCACCTAAAACCTCCTTTACCCTCCTAACACTTAAAATTTCCTGTACCCTCCTAGCACTTAAAACTTCCTTTACCCTCCTAGCACTTGAAACTTCCTTTACCCTCCTAGCACTTGAAACCTCCTTTGCCCTCCTGCCAGACCTTTCTGGGACAACCCCTACCGCTCTATGCACCACATATTTACATTCCCTCCTGGCCATCTTATTTTGCTCTATTCTCTGTAATGCCCTAGCCACCACCTCAACAACCCCTCTTTAGCTCTCTGAATTATACTTTTTGTAACCCCATACCTTCTAATATTTACGCTCTGAATTCTCTGCACAATCTTCACACCACACACTGCCCTCAAAGACGTCATCTCCACTGCCTCTAGCCACCTTCTTACTGCAACATTTAAAACCATGCTTCACACCCATATAGCAGTGTTGCTACCACTATACTTGGGTACATTCTCATTTCTTTTTGCCCCTCTGAGTTGGTGTTTTAAAATATTTGTTTGTGATATCATATATGATTTTGTTCTGATTTGTTATACTAGATAATCTTCCAGCTTAAAAAAAATTGCAATTTTGACTTATACAATACTAAATAGAAAGATCCATTGCACACGATTTACTGAATCATAAAAAAAATTATTTTCTCCATGGGGAATTGGAAAAGAATTCTTCCTCTCTAAGACATGTGTATCGTCAGAGGCGACTAAAATGCCGGGAGCAAGGGGCTAGTAACCCCTTAGCCAGTATAAATTACTAATTTTAAAAAGAAAAACTTTCATTTTTGTTTTTAAGTCACTCTGCCTCAGTGGGATATGGCTTGTTCATTAAAAAAAAAAATATGTGAATAAAGTTCTGTATTAAATCCAGTATTTCACTTTGCAGCTATGCTGAGATAATGAAATCCATGCTGGCGTCAGACTTTCGTTATTTGCTGAGCATTACTCAGTATACACCTAATGAGCTCTTCAGTGGACCTCCAAGCAATGTACCAACTGAAGTGGTGGAACAACTTTTTGGTAGGTGTTTTCTCATGATTTTTATGGTTTTATTGGCTGTTTCTTGGCATTTGATAGAATGGAAGACATACCACTGAAATAGAGATGATTTTGGTTGGTTTCAAGACCAGAAGTAGCTTTGACAGGATGGGTGTATACCTAGAGGATGTTCAGCAGACATGCATAAGCATGTTAGATAGGAATGAATGGAGACAAATGGTTTTTGGGACCTGATGAACTGTTGGAGTGTGAGCATGGTAATATTTTGTGAAGGGATTCAGGGAAACCGGTTAGCCGGACTTGAGTCCTGGAAATAGGAAGTACAATGCCTGTACTGTAAAGAAGGGGTTTGGGATATTGGCTGTTTGGAGGGACTTCTAAACCGTCGTATCTGAGTGCCTCTGCAAAGACAGTGATTATGTATGAGTGAGGTGAAAGTGTTGAATGATGATGAAAATATTTTTCTTTTTTGGGGATTTTCTTTCTTTTTGGGGATTTTCTTTCTTTTTGGGTCGCCCTGCCTCGGTGGAAGATGGCCGACGTGTTGAAAAGAAAAAATTTAGTATACACACACACTGATAGTTATTTTCTGAGTAGTTCTCATATATTATTTTTTTCCTTCAATAAATATTATTAGATTTATATAAGATTTCTTTTCAATTTTTTCCTTGAATAAGTATTTTTAGCTTCATATAAAATTTCTTTGCCAGTATCTAAAATAGTTTGGCATATTCATGGCATCTTCCATTGATGGACTGACATGGGAAGATCCTTATAAAGTATTCATTGACTGTCAGCATTTAGGTTTCACATGTGTCCCTCCTAATGAATTTTTATCTTGTTTGACAGGTGATGTGTGCAGTCTGAAGGTACTAGAGACAGTCAAGTGGCCTGCAGAGGATGAGCGACTTGCTAAATGGCACCTGGATTATATGGCTGAATTGGTGCTTATTCTTACTCCGAAGAGTTAACCTGTAGTCTAATGGTGCAAAAACTGTGAAAATGCATTTAAGGATAAACAAGAGAAAGTAATGTGGTTATTATATGTACAAATGTATTTTGTTACTGTCAACTTATCTGGGTATACTATGTATGTCAACTACTGTATTATGTTCGTGACTGTCATATTACCTTTTGAATTTACTATGTATAGGCTCAGTGAAACCTTGATTTAATGGACTGCCGTATTACCTCTTGAGTTTACTATGTATAGGCTTAGTGAAACCTTGATTTAATGGACCCAGATTTAGCAGATTTTGAATTTAGTTGACAAGATTTTCAGTGGGACGTCTGGAAACAATTTCCAAAGTCCATTAATTCCAGAATTATTTGTTACTGTTAGAGCCCTCTGGGTAAATATATTTTGAATTTAATAAACTTTGTCTATTAAATTCAGAATTATTCATTATTATTGCAGCCTTAGAAAAAAATTTCATCATTCAAAATTAAATGATAATTGACATTAACCCTTTCAGGGTCCAAGGCCCAAATCTGGAGTCACGCACCAGTGTCCAAGAATTTTCAAAAAAAAAATTTGTTATTTTTTCTTATGAAATCGTAGAGAATCTTTTTGTGAAGGTAATAAAACAAAAAGTACGAAATTTGGTGGAAAATTGACGAAATTATGCTCTCGCGAATTTTGATGTGTCAGCGATATTTACGAATCGGCGATTTTGCCGACTTTGACTCCCATTTTAGGCCAATTACATTATTCCAATCAACCAAATTCTTAGCTATTTCACTAGTATTACTTCTATTCTATTGATTGAGCACAAGAAATCGCCAAGTCAACTGTTTCAACTACAAAATAAAGTGATCGGAAATTGTTAATTTGGCCAATTTAACACAAAGTTCAAAATATTCCAATTTCAAAAT
The DNA here is from genome assembly GCF_038502225.1 of Cherax quadricarinatus. Lineage (NCBI taxonomy): Eukaryota > Metazoa > Arthropoda > Malacostraca > Decapoda > Parastacidae > Cherax > Cherax quadricarinatus. The sequence goes on from NC_091332.1 coordinate 1,709,140, forward strand.
AGGGTCCAGAATGAACAATGTAGGCATTCCTGGCACTAAACTAACATTTCCTCTGTTCATTAGTTATGTTTTGAGGCTTTACAAATAAATTCCATTTTGATTTTTTATTCACATAATGAATTTTTATTCACACCAAAAAATAGAAGATTTACTGTTATGCAATACTGTAATAATTGTATAAATATCATCACCATATTTGTGAATGTATATTAGACCCACCAGCTGGTGTGTATTAGACGTGTGAGGTCGTTTGTTTACTCTTAAATATCGGCAAAAATTTAACATTTCTGCTACTTTGAGCTCAGTTTCAAGCCATTTCCAGTACTAAAACCAATCAAAATCATCTCTATTTCTGTAATATGTCTTCCATTCTATCAAATGAGACCAAGAAATCGCAAATACAACTATAAAAAACATACGAAAAAACACTGCAAAGTTGTTGTTTTAATCGAAAAATCATGATTTCATTTTTTTTCTCTCATTATACACAGTGTGCTGCAGGATCTGTTTTATGTGGTGCACACATACCACATAGATGTATTCTCTCATATCTAGGCCCAAATGTACCACTCACAGTTTATCAGAGTGAACTGAGCTCATGGCGTAGATCTACGGTTTGGACCCTGAACGTAAAGCCGTAGATCTACGGGACAGACCCTGAAAGGGTTAACAGATACCCCCTCCCCCCTACTTTTAGTCTTGTAAATCAAGGTTTCACTGTACTGTTGTTTTCTGCTCAAATTATATTATCTTCAGGGACAGGGACAGAAAGTTGGGACTTGATGCCCCCTAGCCAAAGATGAGGTTGTGGAAGTGTATATTTTTATCTTCTTATTTATATATTTCAGTGAATAAACTTTTCAGTAACTAAACTAACCATTAAGCACAAACAGGAAAGTTATGGAGACGGAATTCTTTTTCACTTCCCCATGGAGATTTAAACTGCATAAACATACAAGAAAAATGCCTTATTTTAACATATATGTAGTATGTATAATTTTATTTAAATAATGCAGTAGTAGTAATATGTGAGGTTTAATGCATTATGTGACTATTATTCAGATAAGTGAATAAGTAGATTATATTATTTGTGTAATTGCCTTAAAGATGTGATTCAGTTAAGTAGGCAAGGGATTGTTGAGATGGGTTGATCATGTAGAATGGAGGGAGATAAGTTGATGGTGGCTTATTTAAGTTGGTGTATGGGATGCTCTATGAATGGTTATAAAGAAAGTGTAAAGATGATTTTGAGAAGGATAGGCATCATCATTAACTAGGCATATTTGGTCATTATGCTTGTATGTTAGATCTGAGTGAGGGAATGTGTTTTTTGTAGTCTTGATGTGCAGTTGGAGGGTAACCAGGTTAGACAGCTGGAAAACATATGGTGAATGTTTTTTTAACATTACATCACCCAGATATGGTGGGAGATACCTAATGTTTAAAATATCCCACATGTGTAATGTTATGTATTGGGTTGGAACAGATTATGTATACGATGTAAACCCTTGATATAATGAACTTATGGAAATAAATGGTATCAAATACCGACACAGTGGAAATATAAACACATATGCAGTATAATGTGATCCTTTATTGACAACGTTTCACCCACACAGTGGGCTTTTTCAAGTCACACACAGATCTGTGTGTGACTTGAAAAAACCCACTGTGTGGGTGAAACGTTGTCAATAAAGGATCACATTATACTGCATATGTTTTTTTTTTTTTTTTTTTTTTTTTTTTTTTCAACAAGTCGGCCGTCTCCCACCGAGGAGGGGTGTTAATGTTGCAGTTTAAAAACTGTAGTGTAAAGCACCCTTCTGGCAAGACAGTGATGGAGTGAATGATGGTGAAAGTTTTTCTTTTTCGGGCCACCCTGCCTTTGTGGGAATAGGCCAGTGTGATAATAAAAAAAAAAAAAATAAATAAATAAAATAATGGGTCTAGGTAGTAGGTTGGTAAACAGCAACCACCCAGGGAGGTACTACCGTCCTGCCAAGTGAGTGTACAATGAAAACCTGTAATTGTTTTACATGATGGTAGGATTGCTGGTGTCTTTTGTCTGTCTCATAAACATGCAAGATTTCAGGTATGTCTTGCTACTTCTACTTGCGCTTAGGTCACACTACACATACATGTACAAGCATATATATACACACCCCTCTGGGTTTTCTTCTATTTTCTTTCTAGTTCTTTACACAAATAACCCGCACATAAAAGAGAGAAGCTTACGACGACGTTTCGGTCTGACTTGGACCATTTACAAAGTCACACTAACCAGAGGTGGAGCAGGACGGCTATATATAGGCAGGAAGAGGTGGTGGTAGTAGTAGTAGTGGTACAAGAATGGTATATAATACTGACAAGATGAAATTAAGACACATGCGCAACACCCGGGCATCCCTATCGTAGACCTTTCGCCATCCAGCCAGCCACTGGATGGCGAAACGTCCACAACAAAGACAACCAGATGCCGCACATGTGTCTCAATTTCATCAGTAGTTGTAGTAGTAGTAGTAGTAGTAGAAGAGGTAGTAGTAGTGGTAGTGGTAGAAGTGGGGAATAAGGAGGACAAGCTAACACTCTTCGCACTAATCTCGTTCATACCTCTCCTCCCTCTACAGATGTTCCTGGTGTCTACTCTATTTCTTGCTCCTCCTGTCCTCTTCAATACTTCGGAGAAACTGGTCGATCTCTTTCTGACAGACTTAGGGAGCACAAAAATAGTGTTAGGCTTGCCGACACTAACAATGCTCTTTTCTGTCACGTCAGAGATCATAGCCATCCTATTGACTGGTCTTCTGCTAAAACTGTCTTCCCTACTTCCAACTCGAACAGTTGCCGTCTAGTTGAATCCTCTCTAATACACAACTTTCCTTGTATGAACCTTAGCCCTGGCTTTGTCTCTGTAGATGCCTTCCTCTCCCACTACATTGTAAAATGCTCCAAACTTCAGAACACCCGTGACTTAACCTGACTCCTCATTTTTTCTTTTTCTTTTTCTTCTTCTCCCTCTTCCCCTTTCCTCTTTCCTTTTCTCCTCTGGGTTGTCTTTCTCTCTTCTGTCTCGTGTTTCTGTTCCTTCTTCATTTATTTCACCACTTCCCCTTTCACGCACCTCTGTGCGCTTGCTCTCCCTCTGTGGGCACCTAGCTCTCTTACAGTGCTCCCCTTCCTTTGTATTTGACTGAATCGTCCTCCTTTTTCCCCACTTCTACCACTACCACTACTACTACCTCTTCTACTACTACTACTACAACTACTGATGAAATTGCGACACATGTGCGGTGTCTGGTTGTCTTTGTTGTGGACGTTTCGCCATCCAGTGGCTGGCTGGATGGCGAAAGGTCTACGATAGGGATGCCCGGGTGTTGCGCATGTGTCTTAATTTCATCTTGTCGGTATTATATACCATTCTTGTACCACTACTACTACTACTACCACCACCTCTTCCTGCCTATATATAGCCATCCTGCTCCACCTCTGGTTAGTGTGACTTTGTAAATGGTCCGAGTCGGACCGAAACGTCGTCGTGAGCTTCTCTCTTTTATGTGCGGGTTATTTGTGCATCGTTCCAGTCACGGTATTGTGCCTTTTTTGTTATTCTAGTTCTTGTTTATTTCCTCTTATCTCCATGGGGAAGTGGAACAGAACTCTTCCTCCGTAAGCCATGCATGTTGTAAGAGGCGACTAAAATGCCGGGAGCAAGGGGCTAGTAACCCCTTCTCCCATATAAATTACTAAATTTAAAAGAGAAACTTTCGTTTTTCTTTTTGGGCCACCCTGCCTTGGTGGGATATGGCCGGTGTGTTGAAAGAAAATAATGGGTAAAGTTCACTGGGTAAATTACCCTTTCAGTGCCTTTATTTTCAATGTTTAGTGAAACATATCTAATTTGTGTGTACAGTGCTATATTAGGTATACAGCACAGTAAGTATTATATTTGCTATTTTTGTTTTTCATTATTCTGATTAATTTTTTTTTTTTAATTCTAATTTAACCAACACTAACACTTTCCCCCCATGATGCCATTATATCGAGTTTCTGGTACAATGCTTTAATTTCCTAGGTGGTGTGTGAATGGTCAGATGTATACTAGTTAGTAATGAAGTACGGGTAATAGCAGTGTAAAAATATTGTTTCTACAATGTTCTGCGAGAGTGATGTGCAATGTAATTTTTGCATTAATCATTTGTGATTAATTTATTTTTTTTCCGTTTTTAAATATTTTGAATCATAATACATTAAACTTTAGAAGAAAAAACTTATCTTTAGAATGCAAGTTTGATGTTAGGTAGTATTAAAAGCCCTTGTATTTTGCTGGAGTTGGTTGTAGATGTATTTCACATTCCAGGGTGAGAGTTCTGTCATACAATATTTTTTGTTAAGTAAAAAGACACAAATGCAACTAATGCAATACTTTATTGTGACAACATTTTAGTATTACACCTCACTCTTAGCCTATATATGCCCTCTGTGTCCATGTATTGTTTGTAACTGCTTGATAAAGCTCCTGCAGAGTGAAACGTTGGCACAATAAAATATTGCATTAGTGTCCTTTTACTTAACATATTGTCAGTAATTCTACCAGTGTTAATACACAAAATTTTTTGACCAAAATACCTAAACTGCTATTTTTGTCAGTTGATAATAGTTTCTACCTTTCTGTTTCATCTTCTGCAGTGATCTGTTGTACCTTTTGATTTGCTCTGCCTTGGTGGTACATATTTTGTTTTGACTGAAAGTGATTGTTGTTATAACCTGGCTTTTCTTTATTCATAACACTGCTTTCTCTTCCCTCTCCATCTTAACTGACTGTTATTAAGCAGCTGACTTGTTTAACCACATACTTTGTTTATCTGAAACCCAGAGACATATATTCACAGAATGTACTCTATTAGTGTAAAAAGTAATGCTGGCAGTTTTGTTTCTCAAAACCTATCCCACTTTTGTAAGCATATTGTGGAGAAAGGGTCACTCATAGGAACTTTTTTTTTGCTCTTTCCTAATTTCTGCTTCATATTTCAGGCAAGGAAACTGAGGACCCTGTCAGTGGCTTACCAATTAGATTGCTACTGTCCCTCTCAGAAGAGGTTGCATTTACCCTGCTGTAATGTATTTCAGTTTTTTCATTCCTGAAATTGTAATAGATGTTATGGGAATACTGAAAAGTTGTAGTTGATAAAGACACACACAGCATTTGGAATTTTTATTGAGAGGATGTTTCACCTGCACAATAGACAATCAGGTCTGATAGATCATACTTAGTGATAGCATAACTTGTAGGTGATAAGATTATAATCATAACTAAGTGCTAAACCCATAAGGGTCATAAGTACTGGTAGGTGAGAAGGAGCATAGGTATTAACAGAAAAATTGGAAAATGTTAGAGGAGCACTACAGTAGGCCTACTAGATGAATGAGACTTGCACAACACTTGGGTATCATTAACATAGAGATGTTTTGCCAATCAATAGCCTTATTAGTTCAATAGAGAATAAGATATAACGTAGTAGTTTGAGGTGGTCAGTCCCTCAGCCTTGAAAGATGGTACTCAGTCCCTTAGGCTGAGGAAATAACCACCTCAAATTACCTAAACATATTTTCCACCATTTATTCCCTATAACTTATCCTGTTGGAGAGAAATACCATGTATCCAGAATTATCTATGCCCTAATAATTACTTTATCTACCCTGAGGTTTAAATTATCTCCACAATAAATACGTATAGTCATGTGTTGCACATGTATCTCATTCATTTACCTGTCACTTGTAAGCCACTAATATAGTAGTACAACTGGCTCACATTAGGTAAATCTTGAGACGTTAGTATTGAGTAGTGCTGGTAATAGTAGTTGATAGTTCTTTGTGGTATACCTGATTCGATGCCTGTAGTTGGTGTGGTAAATTTGAAGCTGCCTAAGTTCTGTGTAATTGAGTTTGAAATCTTGATAGTAGTTTCGTAACATTTCCTCTTGTATCATTTTCCCATTTTTTTTATGAATTTTGAATCAGAAAATGTTATCAGATGGTCGTATGAATTCTTAAACTTCTCTCTCATTGTTCTTATCTGTTTGGGCTGTGTACTGACACTTGTTGACACACTTAAGTGTCTGGCATTCTCTCGTACTAAATCTTGTCACACTCACTTCATCTGTTAAATAGTTTTTCGTTTTCCATTGAAGTCAAGGATAGTAGTAGTAGTAGTTATGACAGCTACTTTGTTTGTGGTTTGGTTCAAAATCTTCATGTTAGAAGCGAGTTTACATGGAAGGAAAATTATGTAGCCATCTTGTCGGTTTTTGGGGGGGTTTCAGCCATTGAATTGCAGTTTTCCAAAATTAAGGATAGGAATGCTAGATACTGCAATTTTCTATGAATATTTCTGATGGTTTTGCACTCTTTGTGGAAACACCGGCTACAAACCCTACATGCACATTGAAAAAATCCTGTTAATACACTTCATTGTTCTGTGACCAAAACCATCAGAAACTTTAGAAAAATGAAATATTCAGCATTTTTTTATCCTTAATTGTAGGAAATGTGCCATAAAAATCCTGAAAACACTCAAAGCCAACAAGAAAGCAGACCTATACATAACTTTCCTTAGAGTGAATGTTGCCTCCAGCATCACAAAAATTTTGAACCAAACCAACAACAAAATAGCTGTTGTGACCTCTTCTTCTACCTGTGAAATCTCAGACAGTTAAAAAAAAAAAAAAAAAATAGGAAGAAGTTTGTGTCTGTGAAATTCCACACAGTGAGGGTGACATAAGTAAATACAGTGGAACCCTGAATATCGGCTGCTGTGTTTATCGGCCGAATCGTATTTAGGCTGGTTTTTGGGCCAAAATTTTGCTCCGTATTTCGGCCGGTGCCTCACAAATCAGCCGTATTAGATGCGTCATCCCGCTGGGACGTCGCGTGTAGGTGAGTCAGTCTCCCTGTGTCTCTCGGAGAATGAGCATGTACTCCACGCATTCATCCAAACATTTCCTTAAAATCCATTGGTTTTTATGCTTGTTTATTAAGTGCAGCTGTGAAATAAACCACCATGGACCTAAAGAAAGTTCCTTTGGTAAAGAAATTGAGAAACACGATAGAACGGAAGAAAGAAGTTGTAGAAAAATACGAGAGTGGTATGCGTGTTCTCCAGCTTCCCAGGACGTATGGCAAAATCAAATCAACAATCGCTTCTATTCTGGCAAAGAAAGAACAAATCAAGGAAACTGATGTGGCAAAAGGGGTAAATATGTTAATGAAAAAAAGATTACAAACAATGGAAGATGTGGAGAGAGGCAGGGAGGGAAGTAACCCCAGAGAAGGCTTTGATATCTGAAGTCCTTATGGAGGGGGTTTCCCCTTCCAAACAATAGTCAGTCCTCCATGTCTTCCATAAGCCAATAAGAGTCTTCAATAAAGGTATGTAATAGTGATTTAAATGTTCATTTATTTATTTAGTTCTCATTGTTTTGTGTATGTAAAACTAATTAATCTTTTTTTTTAAATTATTTTTTGTTAATATTTTTGGGTGTCTGGAATGGATTAATTGTATTTACATTAATTCCTATGGGAAATATTGGTTCCAATTTAGGCCTTTTCGAATTTAGGCTGACCTTCTGGAATGATTACGGTCAATATTCGGGATTCCACTGTATTGAGAAACTGCCAGAAACTTGATCAAACATCTTAACAATTCATGTGTCAAACAGGAATTCACACAACCTTCTGATGAGATTTTGCAATTCAAAACTTATAATAAAGGAATGAGAAAAATTAAAGAGGAAATGCTATGAAACTGCTCTCGTGACATCAAACAGAGCCATGGCAGCTTCACTGGGTATACTGCCAACTACCAAACATGCCTCTGTATGACCTTTGTGGGTTTAACACTATTATAATACTAAACATGCCATTGCATCTCAAGAGTTATCTTGCATGGGCCAGTAAGACTGCTGCAGTGCTCTAATATGTGACTCATTTCTTGCGTTAGCACCTGACAATGTTCCTCTCTTTTGCCTGTAAACTGTGCTACCACCAGGTATATACACAAATGACCAGCACACAGGAGAGAAAGAGGAGCTTACGATGACATTTTGCTCTAACTTGGACCATTTACAAAGTCACACTGATCCAAGTTGGACTGAAATGTCGTTGCAAGCTCCTCTCTCCTTTGTGCAGGTTATTTGTGTATCGTTCCAGTCATGGTATTGTGCCTTTTTGTTCTTTATTACCAGGTATGATCTACAAAACTTAGTCTACAGCACAAGTGAAACATCCTCTTAATAAAGTTTTCAATTGATGCTAGTGTCATTTTATCAACTGCAACTTGTCAGTAATCACACGTCATCTGCTGTTACAAGTTGTAGTGACAGACACTCGAGTAATGTTGGAAAATTTATGAAGAGAAAGTCTCATTTGTGCAGTAGGCTTTTAACAAGTCTGATAGCTCATACCTTGTGGTAGCATAATTTATAGGCACAAAAGAAGTACATAGTGCCTTGATGCCAGTGAAGGGATCTCACTCCAAGGAATTGGAATACTGTTCCCTCTATTTTATCAAGTCTTATTACCTCAGTAAGGTAGATAAACATTGTAGGTGTTTATTTAGTTACTACAAAAGATTAGGTACTAGCTAAATATGTTTAATGTGTAAATCTGGACCAAATTTAGTTAAGCAACTAAGCTGCCATTTTCTTCCCATGAAATGTGTTATTTAGATCTGGTAAACCTGCCTTTTTGATGCATTTTTAAATACTAAACCATTCTCTGAACATCAGGGCAGGTTGCACAATTACAGTCATTGAAAACATACCACGGACAGGGATAGAACCCACGAACAGAGAGTCTCAGAACTCCAGACCGTCGCGGGTTCTATCCCCGTCCGTGGTATGGTTTGTTTGCAGTCGTGTCATTACGATTTCGTGAGTACAGTCATTGAAAATTGACAGTTATGAGAATTTAAAGGTTTAAGTGTTGCATAGGTCTTGTCAGGGAGAAGCTGTATAGCCCTTGTAGCTTAGCGCTTCTTTTTGATTATAATAATAATAATAATTGTCAGGGAGAAACAATATTGTCTTCGCTATTGGTTCATAGAACAGTTTAGCATGAAAAAATGTATATCTACAATGCCGACATAACTAAAAAGGCAGATTTACCAGATAGAATCATCACATCTTGTACAAAGAACATGGCAGCTTAATTACTAAACTGAATATGGTCCCAGCAAATATATTTAACTAGTGATTACTTAACTATTTTGTATTAATAACCAAATATGCATCAACAATTCTAGTCTACCTTATATCTTTTATTTCCCATATATAACAAAAAAAAAAAAGGCACAGTACCATGACTGGAACAATACACAGATAACCTGCACATAGAAGAGAGGAGCTTATGGCGATGTTTTGGTCTGACTTGGACCATTTACAAAGTCACACGAACAGAAAGGAGAGAAGGAGGTAGTATATATATAGCACAGCAGACAGGGACGGGAGCAAGAGAGGTAGTAGTGGAGGTAGTAGTAGTAGTGTAGTCAGTCAAATACTAAGAAAGAGGAGCACTGCAAGGGAGCTAGGGGCCCACAGAGGGTAGGAGCAAGAACACACAAGGGGGAAAAAATAATAAAATAGAAAGAGAAATACCCAAGGCAGAATAAAGAAAACCCAAAGGAAAAGGAGGAAAGGGTAAGAGGGAGAAGGGGAGAAAAGAATCAGGTTAAGTCATGGGTGTTCTGAAGTTTGGAACATTTTACAGGACTAAGATACATACAAGGAAAGTTTTGTATAAGGGAGGATTCAGCTAAATGGCAGCTGTGAAAGTTAGAAGTGGGGTAGACAGTTTTAGCAGAAGACTGATCTCTGACATGACAGAAAAGTGCATTGTTTGTGTCGGCAAGCCTAACACTACTTTTGTGCTCCCTAAGTCTGTCAGAAAGAGATCGGCCAGTTTCTCCAAAGTACTGAAGAGGACAGGAGGAACAAGAAATAGAGTAGACACCAGGAGCATAGGTATGAACTAGGTAAGTGCGAAGAGTGTTAATCTAACGAAAAGTAAGTTTGATGTGTAAGGAACAGAGAGAGTTGTTGAGATTAGAAAGACTGGAAATGTAGGGAAGGCAGAGGACAGGAGAGTTCACAGGAGTAGAGAGTTTGGGAGAGAAAAAAGGCAGAGTCTATGAAATAGGAAGGGTAGCCAAGACAGGAAAATGAATTATGAAGAGTGGAAATTTCTGATTCAAGGAACTGAGGATCACAAATGCAGAGAGCACAGAGAAAGAGGGAGATAAGAAAATTTTTCTTGATAGAGGAAGCATAAGAAAAGTAGTGAATGTACATGCCACTGTGCATAGGCTTCTGGTAAATGGAAAAGGCAAAACTTGTATCTAAGCGGTGGACATGAACATCAAATACAGGTTTTGCCTTTTCCGTTTACCGCAAACCTATGCACAGTGGCATGTACATTCACTAATGTGCATTAGTGCATGTACATTAGTGAATGTACATGCCACTGTGCATAGGTTTGCGGTAAACGGAAAAGGTCTGTATTTGATGTTCATGTCCACCGCTCAGATACAGGTTTTGTCTTTTCCGTTTACCAGAAACCTATGCAAAGTGGCATGTGCATTCACTACTTTTCTTATCATGCTTCCTCTATCAAGAAAAATGTTCTTATCTCCCTCTTTCTCCTTGCTCTCCGCATTTGTGATCCTCAGTTCCTTGAATCAGAAATTTCCACTCTTCATAATTCATTTTCCTGTCTTGGCTACCCTTCCCATTTCATAGACTCTGCCTTCTTACATGCTAAATGGACTTTCTTCTCTCCCAAACTCTCTACTCCTGTGAACTCTCCTGTCCTCTGCCTTCCCTACATTTCCAGTCTTTCTAATCTCAACAAAACACTCTCTCTGTTCCTTAGACATCAAACTTACTTTTCACCAGACTAACACTCTTCACACTAATCTAGTTCATACCTCTCCTCCCTCTATTTCTTGTTCCTTCTGTCCTCTTCATTACTTTGAAGAAACTGGCCGATCTCTTTCTGACAGACTTGGGGAGCACAAAAGTAGTGTTAGGCTTGCTGACACTACCTTTGAAGAAACTGGCCGATCTCTTTCTGACAGACTTGGGGAGCACAAAAGTAGTGTTAGGCTTGCTGACACTAACAATGTTTTTTTCTGTCATATCAGAGATCACAGTCATCCTACTGACTGGTCTTCTGCTAAACTGTCTACCCTACTTCTAACTTTCACAGTTGCCATTTGGTTGAATCCTCCCTTATACACAACTTTCCTTGTATGTATCCTACTCCTGGCTTTGTCTCTGTAGATGCCTTCCTTTCCCATTACGTACATTGTAAAATGCTCCAAACTTCAGAACACCCTTGACTTAATCTGATTCTTTTTTTCCCCTTCTCCCTCTTACCCTTTCCTTTTTTTTCCTTTCTTCTGCCTTGGGTATTTGTTCTCTTATTATTTTATTTTTCCCCTCTGTGTTCTTGCTCTTACCCTCTGTGGGCCCCTAGCTCCTCTTTCTTAGTATTTAAGTGACTACATTATGTACCACTACTACCTCCACTACTACCCCTCTTGCTCACGTCCCTGTCTACTGTGCTTTTTATACTCCCTCCTCTCCTTTCTGTTCGTGTGACTTTGTAAATGGTCCAAGTCATACCAAAACGTTGTCGTAAGCTCCTCTCTTCTATGAGTGGGTTATCTCTGTATTTCCCATATGCTTTGGGGTGCTTCCCTATTATACAGTAAAAAAAAAAAAATTGAAACTGATCATTGATGTCGTCATCTGTCAGTGCCATCCAAGCTCAGCAGTTGTTAGTTAAGAAGTTCCACATTACCAAATGATGGAAGGTCAGGGATGATTGACCTGAAGTCCTCAATGGTATAGCAGAAGGTCCCTCCCCGTGTCAAATCAGAGGTGTTCCACCTCACCCACGAGAGCTCACTGCACAGGCTGTGGCAAGGAGCATCATACAGGCTCCTGGAATCCAAAGTTCCGGAACCTCTTACATCGTTGACCATAATTATGGCTGTAGCTGTATGAGAGACTGGATCATGAACCACCTGCAATTAATGACTATGTTGTAATATGTTTTCCTTAACATCTACTATTTAATGAAATTTCATCAAATGTATGTGGTTGAAAACAGACTACAACCTCGCCTCACTTAGCTATGTATTCTTTTACCAATGACTTGGACTTACGACGGGCTCTCTGACCAGTATGCATACCTAAACAATGTATATTAGAGCCGATATTCTGTTTATTACAATGTACAGTACACTGTTGTGTAAACATTTAAAAATATACCAGAAATGTTATAAATGGTGCAAAGGTGACATTAGAACAATATCGAAGATGGTTGATACAAACCCATTACCATTAGGGATACTCCTCACTGAGTGCCGAATTCATTTACCAATGTGGTCTTAGGAACGGAACTCAGTCATTAAGTGAGGAGAGGCTGTACAGTATATTTACATATCACCCATCAAGAATGGTGTCTATTATTTAGAGAGTGCTAAACTAGTGGGGAATGGGAGGTAATCAGGCTGATTCAAGGAGGAGAGGACAAGTCCAATTTTTTTATTATCAAAAGCTCTTCATTAGTATCAGAGAACCTGGCTGCCATGAGGAGCAAGGTTCCTTTATGCCAGTGAGGCATTCTTGAGCTAAGGAATTAGACCTGCCCTGCCCTTCCATTTATATTACTGAACCCGAGTGCCTCCCATTATTCCAGGTACTGTGACCTCTATGATTTTAGCATTTCCCCCATGAGTGCAATAATCCACCTCTGATCAAACCTAATCACAATCTATTCCCACCCATTTTAAGCTAGTGAGCTCTTTATTCAAGGAACTAAACCTCTCCTCCCCTTCCTTGGAATAAACCTATGTGTTTAGCACTTCCCTCTTATTTAAAAGGATCCTCCCCTCGTATTGAACCTAATTGCCTCCTGTTACCCGGGGACTGAATGGCCCCTGTGAATTTAGTGCTCTCCCCAATGATCCCTTCCTTGGATCAAATCTAATTACCTATTCCATAGATATATAACCTATTTAGGTTTAGCACTTCTCCCTGAATATAAAAATAAATGCTTTAGAGTACAACCTTCCACATCAGGCCAGGAACAGGTGCCAAAAATAGGTTATAAATAAGGCCAAGGAAGATCTTGGTGGGTCTGCCATGTCGGTGTGGCAGCATCAGAGTGCCATGAGTGCCACTCCAGACCTCCAGCGTCACATCTCGTATCTTAGCCAGGTTCCGTACAGCAAACTCCAGCGACTGCAAAGAGGAAGTGTTACTTCTACTTCAATCAGTGGAAGGCGCTAATTCCATAGGGGTTATACGAGACGCTGAGAAGAAAAACGACAAACATACTAAACATCACTTTGTGAAAATCTACAAACTTCTGCATCCTAAAGAAAAATGAATTCACCATATGTCACATTTGAGATCGCTTACAAATGTTTGCAACAATATCTCTGTAACCAGGAATAAAATCTTGATCAACCTGGTCTTATTTTAAAGACCAATTATCATTTTTGCATGGAAAACAATTTTTGCTAGCTATGCACATTTTTCTCACTGGCGATGCTGTATAACCCTTGTGGGTTTAAAGTTTAGTTTGATTATAATAATAATTCCTCACTGGCAAATTCATCCAATTTCTTCTCAGCACCTCGTAGTGCCTGGGGAATGGAAAGCATTTGTTTGGTTCAAGGAAGGGGAGGATAGGTCCAGTTCTTTTGATCAAGAGCCTCTCACTAGCATCAAGAAACTTTATTTGAAGGGATTTATATCATGATAAGAGACCTTTCAGTTATGAGTCCTGTAATGTGTCAGGTGCTGTGTGACTGAGTTTAGGGCTTTTATCTGGTAAAAAAAAAAATGAAATGGTTTCTCATTAAAGTCCCTTCAAGAGGGATGGGGTGCCTGTTGGTGAAGGGCTCCTAATGCAAGAAATTGGCATTACCTTTCACTTTCTTGCCTCAAATCTGAATACTGTACCTCTTTTTCCCCAAGCACTATATGACCCCTATGGGTTTAGCATTTTTCCAAGATTCCCATGGTGTTGAATAAGACACATGCAACACTCAGATATCTTATTGCTAAAACATTATGCATATGCACCAGGCTTTAGTCAAATTCAGAGTCAACTTTCATACTAGAGACATTGGAAGAGGGGGAAAGATAATTTTAAGGTGTTCAGTCCCTCACCAGAGGGATTGAACACCTAACTAGAGACATGGTGCAGGTTTCAGTATACAAGTCTCATACTTCATGCCTCTGCCTAAAGCTAAGGGACTGAACACCCAAGGAAACCTTAAAACTATCTCTTCACTTTCCCTAATGTCTCCAGTATGAAAGTTGCCTCTGTATCTGACTGAAGAAACCTGCCATATTGTAGAAAGATTTTGGTAATATAGATACCCAAGTGTGTCATATAAGTTATTTATCAATTTGTCATTACTGTATACCATTAGCTATTACTTCCAGTTATGAAACCTCACCTTCCAGTTGCCATTGTTAATAGCTTGCCACTGTGGGACAACATTAGCATAATAGTAGGTGGCATCCTGCTCTGCCTCCAACACAAAATCTGCATCTGGGGCCAGGTGACCCTTGGCCAGGTAGTGCCCATTCACACCTGTGAGGTGCTCTGTGGTGTTCAGCAGGCTCTGCAGTAGGAACATCTGTGTGGATTTCAAGTAGGAGTTCCTTATCCTAAATGGGAACAGTGCGGCATCCCTGAAGCTGGGTCGTGGTGGGTCTACCACTTTAGCATCAATGTTCCTGGTGGCATCAATGGAAACTAGTCACAATTTTAACTATTCCTTATGTACACATCTAAATTAAATCTATCTTGGACACCACAGGCTAATATTAGGATAGTTGGAAGGCAGAGTACCAACAAGTATGGCTCATACAAAGACATTTAGTATATTTGAGCAGAGAATAATTGTCATCAAGATACTTTGCTCATGATTTAATGAAGTCTCTTTGTATTGTATAAGCCTTACTTCGTTTATGCATCTTTGTTTCACCAATTGAAGGCTTTTGCCATCTACTACTGATTCTCTTGCCACAGTGCTGCAGACAAAATGTTCTCTTTTGTAAACTTTTCATGTACTCTTTTGGGAAGCCTGTCTTCCATGTACTCTCACAGAAGTTACCTTCCTGTACTCTGACAGCCTGTTTTACATTCATGAACTTGTGGGGAAGCCAGTCCTACTTTCATATACTCTAGTGGGAAGCATTACCTCCATGAATTCTTGTGGACAGCCTGTCTCCCCTTCACATACTTTTGCAGACAACCTGTCTTACTGTCAGGACCTTACCTGCCATGGATCTTGTGGAAGGCAAATTGGGTGGTTCCTTGGTGATGACTGAAGCAGAGGCTTATCTGAGGAATGAAAGTACCTCGGATGATATCCCAGCCAATGGTGATGTTAACGCCGTCTTGGCTACACCTGGCACCCTGCCGCAACACGGGCTCGGGCTTCTTGTGGCAGCTCAGCTCACCCCATCTCACTACTTGCTGATAAAGTACCAATGGAAAAGATGAGGCAACTTGTGGAAGTCACTTCATATAAAAATGCATTTTTTCATCCTTATTTCAGTTTGTAGTGGCACTGAATGACCCACATGAATTTTTATGCTGCTTATGAATATAATGAGCTATAATATCCAATAAGAATTCAATGAAATATACAATGCAAAAATTCAGTAAGAAATGATAATGTCCTGAAACTGAATTGAAAGCATAAAGATCTGTTATAAACTCAAAGATTGTGGGTTAGTGCTCTGTGAATATAATTTATAATAGAAAAAATATTTAATGAGTTGAGGGTAAGAAAATATGAATGCAGAGGAACTTACAGATTGGAGGGAGAATGAAGGAAGTTAATGTACAGGAGGGCTCAGCTTATACAGCAGGTAACCCTCAAGGGAGGTTCCTTGATGCTGGTGAGGGGCTCTTGATCTAGGGAATTGGATCTGTGCTCCGGTTCCCTGAATTTAATCTGAATACCTTCCATCCCCCCCACATGCGCTGTATAATCCTATGGGTTTAGCGCTCCCCCATGATTATAATAATTATTATACAGCAGTTTAGGTTCTGTGCTACTGCTGTAAAGCAAAAATCGCTGTAAAATGAAACAGCCTTTGTTCATTGTCAAATGCATATAAAAGCCTGATAACATGTTTACACTATCATATATTAAGTAAGCAATAGAGCTTGACCTAAAAAAAATGCATATAGAGTACACACATTACTTACTTAAAATATTTTCATCCTTAGCTTATATTTATTGCAGGAAGTCTGAATAAACGAAGAATGGGTATAACTGAAAAGTGCTGCATTAGCGCAACACTGTAAAGTGAAGCACTGTAAAGCAGAGCCTGCCTGCAGTGTGTTTTAGACATTTGGGAGTGGATGTGTTGGTAGATGGGTCTATGATGGCTGAGGCAAACTAGACTAGATGAGGAAGAATGGTGGGTTGTGTGTGGAGTTATCTGTGGAGACAAAAAATTTAATTTATGGAGGCAAAAATGGGAATGTGCCAGAACATAGTGGTACCAACACTTACATAGGTTAAAGACAAAGAATTGGAACATTACAGTTAGGAAGAGGAGGTTGGAAACAGTGAGAATGTCATGTGTGTGAGGATAATATGAAGTAAATATTAAACAGAGAATCTGGATTACAGAAATTCGAAGACTGTGTGAAGACTATATAATTCAGAGGGCTGAGGGGTTGTTGGGCATTTAGAGAGGGTGGGGCTGAATAGAATGAACAAGGTGTATAAATCAGGGTGGAAGGAAGGAGGGGGGTAGGGGTCATCCCAGGAAGAGTTGGAGGGAGGGGATAAAGGAGGTTTTGAGTGCTAGAGACTTGATCATCTAGCAGGCTAGTGCAAGTATGTTAGATCACAGAGAAGACAAGAAGTTTTTATGGCTTGATGTGCTGTTGGAGTCTGAGCAAAGTAACATTTATGAAGGTATTCAGGGAAACCAATTAGTTGCATGCGAGTCCTAGAAATGTTAATTAAGTACAGTGCCTACATTCTCAGATAGGGATAACGGTGACACAGCCCGAAGCGTCACACTTCTGGCAAGACAGCCATTGAATGAAGGATGGTGAATGTGTGAGGGAGAATTAGCTCTCTCCTTATGCATAAATTAAACATTTACAAAAGGATTCAGGAAAACCAGTTAACTAGACTTGAGCTGTGGAGGTGGGAAATACAATGCCTGCACTCAGAAGGAGGAGGGAGGATATTGTGGTCTGGAGGGGCATCTGAGCTGTAATATCGGTGCTCTCTGGTAAGATGGTGATGGCATGGCATGAGGAATGGTAAAAGCATTTCTTTTTTTTCGGGTCACCCTACCTGGTGGATGTGTTAAAAAAAAAAACTTACTCTTTCTCCAAACTTTAGATCAGCATCATCACAACTGATATAAGCGTAAGACATCTTATTTATAGATCTTCCTAAGACGGTTCCATTGAGGGTGATGTCGTTGTTCTCCCCAGGACAGGCGATGATGGCAAGGGCATTGTGGGAGAGGTGCATCACCCTGGATTGTCCTTCCAGCACTGGGTAGAGGAATTGTTGGGTGTCGTTCCTTCTAACTATCAGCGGCCGGATGTGTCTAGGTGGAACATCATCGAAGTCGATCCTGCAGTCCCCTGCAGAAATATTTATATAAAAAAAATTGTCACCAGCTCCCTCCAAAAATTTTGTTATCACAAGTTATATACACTGATGGATCTAAACAGGAGTCTTCTGGCAGAGCTGCATCTGCTCTTGTTGCCACCTCTCTAGTTAAGAATGATTATAAATTTGTTGAGTTAGGCATAAGAATTAACAACTGGGCATCTACACTGCAAACTGAATTGTTTGCAATCCTAATGGCGCTAAAGCTAACCTATGACACTGAGCTTGACTTTATCATCATTACTGATTCTATGTCATCATTGAAGGCTCTTGACTCATATAATGACTCCAACAACATGCTCATTGGAGAAGCCAGGTATAGATACTCAAAAATTAGGGACAAAGGAATTAATGTACAATTGCTATGGATCCTATCACACATTGGACTACTCCTTCATGATAAAGTTGATATGTTAGCCAAGAAGAGTACCCAGAAGAAGAATGTAGAATAATATGTTTTATGAAGCAAAGTGCAATGTGAATAGACTGACTGAAGTTGTAGGGGCCAGGCTTAGGCTTGGTTACAAGTACTTCT
Source organism: Cherax quadricarinatus (assembly GCF_038502225.1). Lineage (NCBI taxonomy): Eukaryota > Metazoa > Arthropoda > Malacostraca > Decapoda > Parastacidae > Cherax > Cherax quadricarinatus. The sequence continues at coordinate 1,727,415 of NC_091332.1, forward strand.
GGCAGTTTGGGAGACACACAGATGATGATCAAACTAAATGTAAATTATGTGATCGGGTATATGGTTACTGTCTTGAACACTATGTGCTTAATTATCCACTTATTGAGAAATAAAGAGACAGACAATATAATAACCTATGTGACATGTCAAGATATCTTATTAATGAAAATAAGATACCAGATATACTAAGCAAATTTCATAAATTTGCTTGTAACAGATAAGTGAACTGTAGATATGTAGATATAAATCCATATGTATTCCTGTTATCCCTTTTGGGCCTAGTTCCTAGGCCTTTTGTGTATCCATATGTTCTTGCGCTACCGTCCACAGGATGGATATGGGGCGCACATTAAACTAGCCACTTCAGTGGCAAAATCTAAAATCTAAATCATGTGTTGTGGCCTAAAGATGGATTCTGAGCAATTCTGAGAAGCCTTGTCAGCCATTTTCATACATCCCATAGCCCCAGAAGCTTTTTGGGTCATGAGACGGGACAATAGAATTACAGCTGGTTGCTGCTGACAACCGTCACAGAAATACTGTGAAACATTGAGCCTTGTACCTCAGTGGCACAGTGCTGGACTTGCTATTTGCCAGGACCATGGTTTGAGTCCTCATCTATTCTTCTGTTTATGTGTGTGTGTGTACTCACCTAATTGTACTCGCCTAATTGTGGTTGCAGGGGTCGAGACTCAGCTCCTGGCCCCGCCTCTTCACTGATCGCTACTAGGTCCTCTCCCTCTCTGCTTCCTGAGCTTTGTCATACCTCTTCTTAAAACTATGTATGGTTCCTGCCTCCACTACTTCACTTGCTAGGCTATTCCACTTCCTGACGACTCTATGACTGAAGAAATACTTCCTAACGTCCCTGTGACTCGTCTGAGTCTTCAGCTTCCAGTTGTGACCCCATGTTTCTGTGTCCCCTCTTTGGAACATCCTATCTCTGTCCACCTTGTCTGTTCCCCGCAGTATCTTGTATGTTGTTATCATGTCTCCCCTGACCATTCTGTCCTCCAGTGTCGTCAGTCCAATTTCCCTCAACCTTTCCTCGTACGACATTCCCCTGAGCTCTGGGACTAGCCTTGTTGCAAACCTTTGTGCTTTCTTTAACTTCTTGACGTGCTTGACCAGGTGTGGGTTCCAGACTGGTGCTGCATACTCCAGTATGGGCCTAACATACACAGTGTGCAGTGTCTTGAACGATTCCTTATTAAGGTATCGGAACGCTATTCTCAGGTTTGCCAGGTGCCTGTATGCTGCAGCAGTTATTTGGTTGATGTGTGCCTCCGGTGACGTGCTCGGTGTTATGGTCACCCCAAGGTCTTTCTCCCTGAGTGAGGTCTGTAGTCTCTGTCCACCTAGCCTATACTCTGTCTGCGGTCTTTTTTGCCCCTCCCCAATCTTCATGACTTTGCATTTGGCAGGGTTGAATTCGAGAAGCCAGTTTCTGGACCACATGTCCAGGTCTCTTTGCAGTCCTGCCTCATCCTCATCCGATTTAATTCTTCTCATCAACTTCACATCATGTGCGAATAGGGACACTTCGGAGTCTATTCCTTCCATCATGTTCGCATATATCAAAAATAGCACTGGTCCTAGAACTGACCCCTGTGGGACCCTGCTCGTCACAGGTGCCCACTGTGATACCTCTTCACGTACCATGACTCGTTGCCTCCCTGTCAGGTATTCCCTGATCCATTGCAGTGCCCTCCCTGTTATATGCGCTTGATTCTCCAGCTTCTGCACTAATCTCTTGTGGGGAACTGTGTCAAAGGCCTTCCTGCAATCTAGGAAAACGCAATCAACCCATCCCTCTCTCGTGTCTTACTTCTGTTACCTTGTGTGTGTGTGTGTGTGTGTGTGTGTGTGTACTCACCTAGTTATACTCACCTAGTTGAGGTTGCAGGGGTCGAGTCCAAGCTCCTGGCCCCGCCTCTTCACTGGTCGCTACTAGGTCACTCTCCCTGAACCATGAGCTTTATCGTACCTCTGCTTAAAGCTATGTATGGATCCTGCCTCCACTACATCGCTTCCTAAACTATTCCACTTCCTGACTACTCTGTGGCTGAAGAAATACTTCCTAACATCCCTTTGATTCATCTGTGTCTTCAGCTTCCAACTGTGTCCCCGTGTTGCTGTGTCCAGTCTCTGGAACATCCTTTGCCCACCTTGTCAATTCCTCAGTATTTTGTAAGTCGTTATCATGTCCCCCCTATCTCTCCTGTCCTCCAGTGTCGTCAGATTGATTTCCCTTAACCTCTCCTCATAGGACATACCTCTTAACTCTGGGACTAGTCTTGTTGCAAACCTTTGCACTTTCTCTAGTTTCTTTACATGCTTGGCTAGGTGTGGGTTCCAAACTGGTGCCGCATACTCCAATATGGGCCTAACGTACACGGTGTACAGGGTCCTGAACGATTCCTTATTAAGATGTCGGAATGCTGTTCTGAGGTTTGCCAGGCGCCCATATGCTGCGGCAGTTATTTGGTTGATGTGCGCTTCAGGAGATGTGCCTGGTGTCATACTCACCCCAAGATCTTTTTCCTTGAGTGATGTTTGTAGCCTCTGGCCCCCTAGACTGTACTCCATCTGCGGTCTTCTTTGCCCTTCCCCAATCCTCATGACTTTGCACTTGGTGGGATTGAACTCCAGGAGCCAGTTGCTGGACCAGGTCTGCAGCCTGTCCAGATCCCTTTGTATTTCTGCCTGGTCTTCAATCGAATGAACTCTTCTCATCAACTTCACGTCATCTGCAAACAGGGACGCCTCGGAGTTTATTCCTTCCGTCATGTCGTTCACAAATACCAGAAACAGCACTGGTCCTAGGACTGACCCCTGTGGGACCCCGCTGGTCACAGGTGTCCACTCTGACACCTCGCCACGTACCATTACTCGCTGCTGTCTTCCTGACAAGTATTCCCTGATCCATTGCAGTGCCTTCCCTGTTATCCCTGCTTGGTCCTCCAGTTTTTGCACTAATCTCTTGTGTGGTACTGTGTCAAACGCCTTCTTGCAGTCCAAGAAAATGCAATCCACCCACCCCTCTCTCTCTTGTCTTACTGCTGTCACCATGTCATAGAACTCCAGTAGGTTTGTGACACAGGATTTCCCGTCTCTGAAACCATGTTGGCTGCTGGTGATGAGATCATTCCTTTCTAGATGTTCCACCATTCTTCTCCTGACAATCTTTTCCATGATCTTGCATGCTATACATGTCAGTGACACTGGTCTGTAGTTTAGTGCTTGATGTCCGTCTCCTTTTTTAAAGATTGGGACCACATTTGCTGTCTTCCATGCCTCAAGCAATCTCCCTGTTTCAATAGATGTATTGAATATTGTTGTTAGGGGTACACATAGCGCCTCTGCTCCCTCTCTCAGGACCCATGGAGAGATGTTATCTGGCCCCATTGCCTTTGAGGTATCTAGCTCACTCAGAAGCCTCTTCACTTCTTCCTCGGTTGTGTGTACTGTGCCCAGCACATGGTGGTGTACCCCACCTCTCCGTCCTTCTGGAGCCCCTTCTGTCTCCTCTGTGAACACTTCTTTGAATCTCTTGTTGAGTTCCTCACATACTTCACGGTCATTTCTTGTTGTCTCTCCTCCTTCCTTCCTTAGCCTGATGACCTGGTCCTTGACGGTTTTCTTCCTGATGTGGCTGTATAACAGCTTCGGGTCAGATTTGGCTTTTGCTGCTATGTCGTTTTCATATTGACGTTGGGCCTCCCTTCTTATCTGTGCATATTCGTTTCTGGCTCTACGACTGCTCTCCTTATTCTATGGGGTCCTTTGCCTTCTATATTTCTTCCATTCCCTAGCACACTTGGTTTTTGCCTCCTTGCATCTTTGGGTGTGTGTGTGTGTGTGTGTGTGTGTGTGTGTGTGTGTGTGTGTACTCACCTATTTGTGGTTGCAGGGGTCGAGTCCTAGCTCCTGTGTGTGTGTGTGTGTGTGTGTGTGTGTGTGTGTCGCACACCCATTCAAAATAATAAATGCAAGAAAGCCATAAGGAAAGTTGTAACAGCTCGAAGCCTCTCACTGTCATCACTGCTTCTTCAGGAGCTTTACAATGAGGAAACTGAAAAATGAAATTGAAAAATCTCAGATTCATTACAGTAATGCATTAACCGTCATCTTAACTCCTTTCCTGTGTTGGGGACCAACCAAAACTGGCTGTTTATCCCCCTTACTGCTATGCAGAAGGGTAATGGAGCGAGTAGGTCTCCCAACTGGACGACCTCTGACGAGGGAATTTCATTCTTGCCGAACAAGACTAATTTTTTGCTGCAACCAGCTGAAACAAACGGGAAAAAGACTAAGGAAATGCTCTTGAACGGCTGCCAAGACTACATCTCCTTACACTAAGTTAAAAGCATCCAAGTGTCTATTCTCCACACAAGTCCCTGATATAAGTAAATGATGCACGAGCGGCTGCTGTACTGCCTTAACTCAAAGAAGGTTCCTTGATACTGGTGAGGGGCTCTTTATCTAGGAAATTGGATCTATACTCCAATTCCCTGAATTTAGCCTGAATGTCTTCCATCCCACCCTTCCACAGGCACTACATAATCCCTACAAGTTTAGCGCTTCCTATAACAATAATAAAGATACCAAAGCCAAGTTCGTTTTGATAAGACAAGATGGCTGTTTTGGTGTAAATATTTCTCACTGCCGCTTCTGCAACGAGACGGCGAAGACTATTCCAATGGAGATGGACCAGGTTGCTACTGAATCTGCTTAAACTTTAAGATAAGTCGTAATAAATCTGTAAATATGTCAAAAGCTTAAACCATTATATCTGGGATGAGACCCACACCAGTCGACTAACACCCAGGTACCCATTTTTACTGATACCTGAAGTATACCTGGAGGGGTGTTTTGGGGGGTCAACGCCCCGATGGCCCGGTCTGTGACCAGGCCTCATGATGGATCAGGACCTGATCAACCAGGTTGTTACTATTGGCCGCACGTAAACCGACGTATGAACCACAGCCCAGCTGATCAGGCACTGCCTTTTTTTTATTTAAAAACGCAATACACAATTATACATGTAGACAATGTAAACAATGAAACGTAACCATTATATATAACAACAAAAAGTTCCACATTCCCTACCTTAGCACTAAACTTATACATAAGAAAACACACGTTCAACTAAAAAAAAAGTTTGATACCCCCCCCAAAAAAAAACCCCAACCATCACACATAACATACATTTAACTAAACTAAAGACAGCCCACATCTTCAAATACAGGTGGGTTTATTACATCCAAAATTGCAGCCATAAACACAATATTCAATATAACCCAAAGAATGTCACAGGTATTGACATTTTACATAAAACTGTATGTACGAAGACATTCTCAATTATCCAAAAATTCTTTACACACTTATTATTGTTGTATATTAAACTTCATATACAAATACATAATACATAACACCTCAAAAAATTACGAAACAAATAAAGGTTAGAAAATAACAATCTCCACACCTCACCACAGAAAAACTAAACACAGTATAATATAACAAATGATTCGTCCCACCTCACTGCCATACACTACATTCATCCTACAAGCGAACACTACATCATCCCACAAGTGAACAAACACTACATCATCCCACAAGTGAACAAACACTACATCATCCTACAAGCGAACAAACACTACATCATCCCACAAGCGAACAAACACTACATCATCCTACAAGCGAACAAACACTACATCATCCCACAAGTGAACAAACACTACATCATCCTACAAGCGAACAAACACTACATCATCCTACAAGCGAACAAACACTACATCATCCTACAAGCGAACAAACACTACATCATCCTACAAGCGAACAAACACTACATCATCCTACAAGCGAACAAACACTACATCATCCTACAAGCGAACAAACACTACATCATCCCACAAGCGAACAAACACTACATCATCCTACAAGCGAACAAACACTACATCATCCTACAAGCGAACAAACACTACATCATCCTACAAGCGAACAAACACTACATCATCCTACAAGCGAACAAACACTACATCATCCTACAAGCGAACAAACACTACATCATCCTACAAGCGAACAAACACTACATCATCCTACAAGCGAACAAACACTACATCATCCTACAAGCGAACAAACACTACATCATCCTACAAGCGAACAAACACTACATCATCCTACAAGCGAACAAACACTACATCATCCTACAAGCGAACAAACACTACATCATCCTACAAGCGAACAAACACTACATCATCCTACAAGCGAACAAACACTACATCATCCTACAAGCGAACAAACACTACATCATCCTACAAGCGAACAAACACTACATCATCCTACAAGCGAACAAACACTACATCATCCTACAAGCGAACAAACACTACATCATCCTACAAGCGAACAAACACTACATCATCCTACAAGCGAACAAACACTACATCATCCTACAAGCGAACAAACACTACATCATCCTACAAGCGAACAAACACTACATCATCCTACAAGCGAACAAACACTACATCATCCTACAAGCGAACAAACACTACATCATCCTACAAGCGAACAAACACTACATCATCCTACAAGCGAACTTACACAATCACGTATATTTAGTAATATTTTTCAAATATAATTTCCATTTTTAAGTAACAAACTTCTTCTACCATATAATAAAATATACATAGTCATTACTATTAAACATTAACTTAAACAAGTACTATATTCTTATTCTACAGACCGCAGCATTACTTGCCTCACCATCCTAACCCTACTTAACACATTGTACATGAACACGTCCTTATATACCCATCACGTCAATAATATTCATTGAACTTCACCGAATACTAATATACAACCCATACTGAGTACATGAAATTCTCTCTTACATACTGCTATATACACTTGATGTATGATAAAAATCACACACATTACATTATCTCATTATTAGCAGTACATTTGGTACACAGACATATTTATCACGCCCGCATGTCCTTTGCTTTAATACAACCACCAGTCCTGATAATACATTACAACATATTCCAAATTTAACTTATCCATTACATACATCAGTAAACCATCCTGAGTATGACCGTATACTTTTCACATTCACACAAATATTGCTCATTTCCATGTCCATAAAAATCTTAACAACTTTTCCCTTACGAACCACCACAAACTTACTTAAAACACACTCCACAACTACGCTGCCATTTCACACCATATCAAGGAACTCCTCATACGTTCCCAAATTCTGAGACGAGCCCGGTGCAACCCCTGAAATTCCTAACACATACCCCTCCCCTCCCCCCTTTTTTTTTCTCACTCCGCCAACAAACCTCTGACATTCATACTTCGATATCCTTCAGGAAAAGCCCTTTCCCATCTACTTCCGTATATCCCCCTATTACGACTAAGTGTTTTGTACATTGTTGCAGCCAATACCTTCTTTCGCACCACCCAATCCCCATTACCCCTCATGGCCCATGATACGAAAACAAAATCCGTTATGATGTACACCAAAGCACGCTGCACAGACTCTTCCACACCTCCCACATCTAAACTCAATGCCCTTAATACCGATATCCCTCCCCCACCCACCCTCCTCAAAATCCCACCCATCCACTCCCGTATACACTCCAAATTTTTACAAAAATATACTACATGAAAAGCTGTCTCCCTATCCCCACACGCCCTACATACGTCCTCCACCATCAACCCTCTCTCCCGAAGCACCACACCAGACGGCAATATTCCATGAAGGAAACGAAACATTACCTCTCTCACTCTTGGTCTGATGCGCACCAACCGCAACCTTACCCAAATGTCTCCCCATGCATACATTGGGTATATGCCCTCAACATTCGCAATCACCCTCACCCCTACAGCACGCTCCAGAACACCCACCCGTATCCTAGACGGATCTCTAACATACAATAAAGCTCGCAGCACATCCTCACACTCTTTCATCTCTGATCCTACCCACCACCTTCGTGCCTCCTCATATAATGCTTGCACACCCTTCCCCACACGACCTTCCACTCGGAGAAACCCCCTCTTCAAATATATACACTTAACCCTTAATCTTATATCTATTAAACCCAATCCACCTTTGTCGACCGGTAGCATAACAACACTCCTACCCAACCAGTCACACCCAGAACCCCATATATAACGAAAAACCTTTTTTAGCATTCTTGTTATGTCCGGTCCTGCCAACGGATATACTGCTGCCACATGCCAGACCATACTATATAACATTACATTCACCACTATTACACGTTGATGTATCGTCAAATGCATGGGTCTCAAAACATTTAACCTACCCACCAACCTATCCACTGCCCTCCCAGAATTAACCATCCGTGCCTCCCCGGCATTCCCCATATAAATTATCCCACACACCTTTAGTCTATCCACCACACACCAACGCACAGCTGTTTCCCATCTCGCCCTCCCTACCCAATTCCCTAAGACCAATAATTTCGATTTCTCCACATTCACTTTTAAACCTGTAACTCCTTCAAAACCACCAATCACATCCTCCACCTCATGTAAACTTTCCTCCCTGCTCATTAGAATTGTTGTATCATCCACATACCCTATTATTCCCATCCCTCCATTCTCCACACCACGATCCACCCCTAAACATTTCCCCACTGCCCTGTAAAAAGGGTCCTGTATACAAGCAAACAACAGTTGAGACAGAGGACAACCCTGCCTTATGCCTCTACCCATTGAAACCCACTCTCCCAATTTCCCATTCACCTGCACACGTACACCTACCCTATTATACAAAGTCTCAATCCAACGCACCATCTCTTCCCCAAAACCCTGCCTCCGTAAGATATGCCACAGTGCCTCTCGTTCTACGCAATCATACGCTGCCTGCCAATCCAATGCTAAGACACCTCCCCCCCCCTTTATTCTCCCCCTCCATACTTTCCACAAAATCTTTTATTATTCCATGTCCCTCATACATCGTCCTCCCAGGCACCCCATACTGACCTCTCGCAACAACTCTATCACGCACTTCAGCCTGTTCCCCAAGATTTTTGCGAATATCTTATAATCAGCACATAACAACGACAACGCCCTGTAGTTCTGCACTGTAGTAGGGCCTTCCCCTTTTGGAATCAAAACTACTACTGCGGTACGCTGCAACTCACCCATCCTCCCCTCACTTTTCATCACATTCATCAGGTTCACTAAAAAATCCTTCAACACACTCCAATGCTTCACATAGAATTCACAAGGTAACCCATCTATACCTGGCGCTTTACCTCTCGCCATATTCTCCAAAGCTCTCCATACCTCCCCCTCTTCAATATCCCCTCCCAATGCCATACGATCACTTCCACTCAGCACACAAGATACATTCTCTCCCAATCTCTCTAAATCCTCACCGTTCACTCCTACACTCCGCAAATATTTTCCAAACCAACTATCCAGAAAACCACTCATACCCTCAGTAGTTCGCAACTCCTGACCCTTCGTATACCCACCTAAGTTCTCGTGTACTACCAGCTTATCAATCTCCATTGCCAACCTGCGTCTCCGCTGGCCCCGTAACACACAGGCTGACGGCCTGTCACCCCAAATCGCCTCCTCTAACCCACCTTGCACCCTCGCCTCATCAAATCTCTCATTGTGCATATCTCTTATCTGCCACTTTAACGCTTCAATTTCCTCCATTGGATACACACCTACCACAGCACCCCTCTCATAACAACCCTGCAACCGCCCCTCTAAATACTGTTGAAGCCCATATGTCATCCATGCCTCATTCTTTCCCCTTCGCACATAATATTGCCTGATCCTCCTCTTCGCAACCCCATCCCACCACCCCAATAAATCGCTTGCACTCTTACCCCCACCCCATAAGTCCTCCCACAAACTTTCAAAATCCCCTCCCTCCACCCCCTCACCCAGTAGTCGTACATTCAGCTTCCAGTACCCCAAATATCTCTTAGGCAAACCGTCCCAATTTAAATCAGCATAAACCGCCCTATGATCTGAATAAACGACATTCACCGTCTGCACCCGCGTCACCCTCACACCCCTTGTCACATACAACCTATCTAGTCGTGCAGCATAGCCCTTTCTATGAAATGTGTGCTCTATCTCGCAATCCCCTCCATCAACTATATCCCTCAATCCCACACCTCTCAATAGATCCCCTAAACCTGCCAAAAAACACCCTGCCCCCCTCGGTTCCACATCCTTCCTACGCACCACACAGTTCCAGTCGCCACCAACTATTGTCACTGACGGTAATGACCGCAAATAATATACCAATACATTATTCACAAATTCATTCTTTACCCTTACATCATTCTCAGCCGGCACATACACACAAACTACTGCCATCCTCTCACCTCTCCACCACCCATCTATTCTTAACACACGACCCCCCCCCCTTCACTCCTAAGAACAACAAACGGGCTCGTCTCTCGGATCAGGATTCCCACCCCTCCCTTCATTCGCTCCGAATACATCACAAACACTCTGTACCCATCCACCTCCAATTCCCTTCCCAGCTTGAAATTATGTTCCTGCACAAAAACAATGTCTATAGCATAACGTCTTAAAAATCCCTTTACCCACAGACGCTTCTCACTCGCACACAATCCATTAATATTCACTGTCATGCACCGGAAACCTACTTATGTGATTTCACCCTCTGCCCCATTTCACCTTTCACTGACACGCTTCCAGTGTGTCTGCTTCTTCCACTTTTCTCTCCACTGCCCACTTGTGGCTTCCCCTGATCCAACACCGGACCAGGCGTACCTTTAGAGCTCCCACGCACCACATCAACCCACGGCTTTTTCCCCGGTCTCTGTGCCGGGGTCAAAACATCATCCGAGTCGGAATATGTCGCCGCCCTCTTACGGTTGACACTCTCTGCATCCATTTCCAACTCACTGGATGCCTCCCTGTGAATCTCAGCATTCACCTCAATCACTTCCACCACTCCTGGCGAGTCATCTGCCATGTTCGCCAATCTTCCAAGTTGCTCATCTTCAATCTGAACAGGACTCCTCACCATCCTCAAGTTATCCTCAGAAACCTTCTTCTCAAAGGATTTTTCCTTCACGTTCACCAGTAGGCCTCCCTCTACCCGCACTTCACCACTCTGCACAGTCTTCCCGGTCTCCAAGGCAGATGCCTCACATCCCACTAACTGTGACAGTGATGGGCTGGTACCCACCAGTGGCAGCTCACGCTCCACTTCCTCACTCCAGGAAGTGCCACTTCTATGTACAGGTGACTCATCAGCATGACCCACCTCCGGTTCTGGCTCTTTCACCATCTCACTACCTAGTTCCTGTCTCCGCTGCCATCTCCCACACTGGGCCGCCATATGGTCATATGCACCACATAACCTACACGTCTTCTGCTGCCCAGCGTAGTACACCATTACCTGCGTCCTAAATGCGTCCAGTATGACGTAAGACGGGATGGAATGCCTCAACGTCATCTTGAGCGTGAACGTACCATCCGGCAAGCCGGCATACGCCCCATCCGTCCATTTACCAGCCATAGCCAGGTGTACAGTTCCATACTGTTCAAATACATTCCGCAGGTCAGTCTCGTCCGCCTCAAATGGCACATTTCGGACTTTCACCCATGTGTAATGCCTAGACACGTCGATGAGTCGAACACGTATCGCTGAATTAACGTCCACACTCCCGTCCTGGTACTTGTCAACCAGCCGTTCATACACTCCAGCTGATCTCAACTTGACGAAAATACGATAGGCACCATTTAGCGCCACACCATACAGTTCTTGATCCGCAACACCATAGGTGTCACGGATAATTTGCGGTAAAAGCACTTGTGCAGACTGAGGCGTTATTGCACCACGCACCAATTCAAGGCACACCGTGTGCACACGCCTTCTCACAGACTGCGCCATGTTGTGAAAATATAAGTCTCCTCCAATGGCCAGCAGAGGGCAGTAGTCACACGTTCGCACTCTGCTCAGGTCAAGCGGCGAATTCCCTCCCGTACTGAAGTCAAACTTCGGGCTGGCAGATTTCAAAACTATGAAACAGATCTTGAGAGACGAAATATTACAGGAAAGCGTAACTATATTTTGTTCTCTCTATGTAACTAGCTTATAGGACATTGATGTATCCAATTTCGCTAAATAAAAGCAGTATTCCTCACCCGGATTTCACAAGTGGCCAGACGTCACAAGTGGCCGGATGGATGTCTTGCTAATCTTTAACGCCTCTCGTGCTCTCTACTCTAATGTGAAGGTCAGTCTATGTAAACACTGATTCCACTTCATGGGGGATATAACATGTATTTTGTGTTGTGGAGCACAGTACACACAGTGTAAAGCATAGTACAGTATAGACCACATAGTATACAACACAGTAGTGTGGAGTACATAGTATACAGTGTGGAGCACATAGTACACACAGTAGTGTGGGGTACATATTATACACAGTGGTGTGGAGTACATAGTATACAGTGTGGAGCACATAGTACACAGTGTGGAGCACATAGTACACACAGTAGTGTTTACCTGGAGAGTTTACCTGGAGAGAGTTTCGGGGGTCAATGCCCCCGCGGCCCGGTCTGTGACCAGGCCTCCTGGTGGATCAGCGCCTGATCAACCAGGCTGTTGCTGCTGGCTGCACGCAAACCAACGTACGAGCCACAGCCCGGCTGATCAGGAACTGACTTTAGGTGCTTGTCCAGTGCCAGCTTGAAGACTGCCAGGGGTCTGTTGGTAATCCCCCTTATGTGTGCTGGGAGGCAGTTGAACAGTCTCGGGCCCCTGACACTTATTGTATGGTCTCTTAACGTGCTAGTGACACCCCTGCTTTTCATTGGGGGGATGGTGCATCGTCTGCCAAGTCTTTTGCTTTCGTAGTGAGTGATTTTCGTGTGCAAGTTCGGTACTAGTCCCTCTAGGATTTTCCAGGTGTATATAATCATGTATCTCTCCCTCCTGCGTTCCAGGGAATACAGGTTTAGAAACCTCAAGCGCTCCCAGTAATTGAGGTGTTTTATCTCCGTTTGCGCGCCGTGAAAGTTCTCTGTACATTTTCTAGGTCGGCAATTTCACCTGCCTTGAAAGGTGCTGTTAGAGTGCAGCAATATTCCAGCCTAGATAGAACAAGTGACCTGAAGAGTGTCATCATGGGCTTGGCCTCCCTAGTTTTGAAGGTTCTCATTATCCATCCTGTCATTTTTCTAGCAGATGCGATTGATACAATGTTATGGTCCTTGAAGGTGAGATCCTCCGACATAATCACTCCCAGGTCTTTGACGTTGGTGTTTCGCTCTATTTTGTGGCCAGAATTTGTTTTGTACTCTGATGAAGATTTAATTTCCTCATGTTTACCATATCTGAGTAATTGAAATTTCTCATCGTTGAACTTCATATTGTTTTCTGCAGCCCACTGAAAGATTTGGTTGATGTCCGCCTGGAGCCTTGCAGTGTCTGCAATGGAAGACACTGTCATGCAGATTCGGGTGTCATCTGCAAAGGAAGACACGGTGCTGTGGCTGACATCCTTGTCTATGTCGGATATGAGGATGAGGAACAAGATGGGAGCTAGTACTGTGCCTTGTGGAACAGAGCTTTTCACCGTAGCTGCCTCGGACTTTACTCTGTTGACGACTACTCTCCGTGTTCTGTTAGTGAGGAAATTATAGATCCATTGACCGACTTTTCCTGTTATTCCTTTAGCGCGCATTTTGTGCGCTATTACGCCATGGTCACACTTGTCGAAGGCTTTTGCAAAGTCTGTATATATTACATCTGCATTCTTTTTGTCTTCTAGTGCATTTAGGACCTTGTCGTAGTGATCCAGTAGTTGAGACAGACAGGAGCGACCTGTTCTAAACCCATGTTGCCCTGGGTTGTGTAACTGATGGGTTTCTAGATGGGTGGTGATCTTGCTTCTTAGGACCCTTTCAAAGATTTTTATGATATGGGATGTTAGTGCTATTGGTCTGTAGTTCTTTGCTGTTGCTTTACTGCCCCCTTTGTGGAGTGGGGCTATGTCTGTTGTTTTTAGTAACTGAGGGACGACCCCCGTGTCCATGCTCCCTCTCCATAGGATGGAAAAGGCTCGTGATAGGGGCTTCTTGCAGTTCTTGATGAACACAGAGTTCCATGAGTCTGGCCCTGGGGCAGAGTGCATGGGCATGTCATTTATCGCCTGTTCGAAGTCATTTGGCGTCAGGATAACATCGGATAGGCTTGTGTTAATCAAATTTTGTGGCTCTCTCATAAAAAATTCATTTTGATCTTCGACTCTCAGTCTGGTTAGCGGCTTGCTAAAAACTGAGTCATATTGGGACTTGAGTAGCTCACTCATTTCCTTGCTGTCATCTGTGTAGGACCCATCTTGTTTAAGTAGGGGCCCAATACTGGGCGTTGTTCTCGATTTTGATTTGGCATAGGAGAAGAAATACTTTGGGTTTCTTTCGATTTCATTTATAGCTTTTAGTTCTTCCCGCGATTCCTGACTCCTAAAGGATTCTTTTAGCTTAAGTTCGATGCTTGCTATTTCTCTGACCAGTGTCTCCCTGCGCATTTCAGATATATTGACCTCTTTTAGCCGCTCTGTTATTCTTTTCCGTCGCCTGTAAAGGGAGCGCCTGTCTCTTTCTATTTTACATCTACTCCTCCTTTTTCTTAGAGGAATAAGCCTTGTGCATACATCGAGTGCCACCGAGTTAATCTGTTCTAGGCATAAGTTTGGGTCTGTGTTGCTTAGTATATCTTCCCAGCTTATATCGGTTAGGACTTGGTTTACTTGGTCCCACTTTATGTTTTTGTTATTGAAGTTGAATTTGGTGAATGCTCCCTCGTGACTAGTCTCATTTTGTCGGTCTGGGGCTCCTCGCATACATGTCTGAACCTCAATTATGTTGTGATCTGAGTATATTGTTTTTGATATGGTGACATTTCTTATCAGATCATCATTGTTAGTGAATATGAGGTCTAGTGTATTCTCCAGTCTAGTAGGCTCTATTATTTGCTGGTTTAAATTGAATTTTGTGCAGAGATTTAAAAGCTCGTGTGAGTGTGAGTTTTCATCAGAGCTGCCTCCTGGTGTTATTACTGCAACAATATTATTTGCTATATTCCTCCATTTTAGGTGCCTTAAGTTGAAATCCCCCAGGAGCAAGATGTTGGGTGCAGGAGCTGGAAGATTTTCCAGACAGTGGTCAATTTTTAACAGCTGTTCCTGGAATTGCTGGGATGTTGCATCCGGAGGCTTGTAGACTACCACAATGACTAGGTTTTGGTTCTCGACCTTTACTGCTAAAACTTCCACTACGTCATTTGAGGCATTAAGCAGTTCTGTGCAAACAAGTGACTCTGCAATGTACAGGCCACAAATTATGTGTCGTGTTACTTATGTTGCAACAAAAACAATGTTAAGAAGCCCCTCTGGTTCCAGTTCCACTGTTTTAGTCTTGAAAATAAACAATATGCAGTGAAACAATAAAAACAGGTGAAGTTAGGCAGGTTAAGCAAGGTGTTACCCAATGATCGTGACGGAGCCTGAACACAAGTCTCCATGCATCCATAACAGCGTAATGAAGTATTTCCTCTGTGTTGCTGTACGTCTCCACAACTTTCCAAAATACTCAGGTCGACTATGGATATTGCGGGTTGGTGTTGATAATAATAATAATCTATCTCTACAAGTACATGTACAAGATATACAGACCATAACTAACATCAATGACATACTACTATTTAGAAAGCCCTTTGTTATACAGAGCATTTCAGACAAATTAGGTCAGTTTTGTGCCAGGATGCGTCCCACACCAGTCCACTAACACCCAGGTACCCATTTTATACTGACTGGTGAACATGGCAGGTGTCTTAGAGAAACATATACTAATGTTTCCACCCGTACCGAGGATCGAACCACGGACCTCAGTGTATGAACTTCTGCAATGAATGCGGGACCTCTGGAGTGAACTAATCGTGTATAAGGGATATCGTTGAATGACCGTCATTAATTTAGAGCTGTTGATGTATACCATAAATGCATAAAAATAAAAAAAAATCCATCGATCAGTATTTAGAGAATCGATTGTGAAAGTCTTATTTCCTGGCAAGACTTCGCGTATTGCAGACTCCCAACGTCACTTGTGTTTAGCGAAAAAGATGTCTTTTGAGAGAATACATAAACATGCATAAACGTGGTAACCAAGATACTCTAAAAATACTAAGAGCCAAGTACCAAGAGTTTGTGTGGTAGATGACCCCTCAAGGGAGGGTCCCTGAAGCTGGTGAGGGGCTCTTGATCTAGGGAATTGGATCTGTTCTTCAGTTCCTTGAATGGAGCCTGAATACCTTCCATAACCCTCCCCCCCCACAGGCGCTGTATAATCCCCACATAATAATAATAATAATAATAATAATAATAATAATAATAATAATAATAATAATAATAATAATGGTAGATGGCAAAAAAGAATATATCTCAATTATATGTGATAATCCCCATGCTACTAGCAGAGTTACACCTTGAAGAATAACTTCACAGCGTAGTGGCTGAAAGTTTAGTTTAATATGTTTATTATGCACCCCATACCCATCCTGTGGGAGGTAGTCAAAAGATTACAGAGGTAAATAATTGGTCCAGGGACTGGACTCCAAAGTTTTGATAGCTGAGCAAGTTACAGAGGTAATGAACTCACAATTTACAAAGGTAATGAACTCACAATTTACAAAGGTAATGAACTCACAATTTACAAAGGTAATGAACTCACAATTTACAAAGGTAATGAACTCCAGGTAAGTCTGGTCACAATCATGACAAGTTACAAAGGTATTTACAGATTACAGAGGTACGTAATGGGTCCAGGGACTGGGCCCCCAAAGTTTTGATAGCTGAACTAGGTACTAGGTAGTGGCTGAAACAAATCACGAATAACCTAGACTTAAGAGAAGAAGCTTAAGACCTGACAATGGATTAGGACGGACCGAAACGTCGTTATTAGTTTTCTCTCCTAATTGCGTAAGAGATGTGAAAAGGAAAAGTTTCTTGGAAACACCCAGGTTGTGGAGGTAGTAGATCAAGCCACCATGGATCTGATCATTGGTATTTGTACATCTATTTAATCACTACACTTGCCTAACTTTAACATCAGTATGATCCATAACCTGTGTCAATATAGAGTAGGAATTAGTATTAGTCTGCACGCAATAATATTTTATATATAAACCCCACATTATATATCAACAGAGAATAAAGAATTTCAATTTAATTTTTAAGAGTGCTAGAGGTGCACTCTGATAAGAAATGTCACCATATCAAAAACATTATACTCAGATCACAACATAATTGAGGTTCAGACATGTATGCGCGGAGCCCCAGACCGACAAAATGAGACTAGTCACGAGGGAGCATTCACCAAATTCAACTTCAATAACAAAAACATAAAGTGGGACCAAGTAAACCAAGTCCTAACCGATATAAGCTGGGAAGATATACTAAGCAACACAGACCCCAACTTATGCCTAGAACAGATTAACTCGGTGGCACTCGATGTATGCACAAGGCTTATTCCTCTAAGAAAAAGGAGGAGTAGATGTAAAATAGAAAGAGACAGGCGCTCCCTTTACAGGCGACGGAAAAGAATAACAGAGCGGCTAAAAGAGGTCAATATATCTGAAATGCGTAGGGAGACACTGGTCAGAGAAATAGCAAGCATCGAACTTAAGCTAAAAGAATCCTTTAGGAGTCAGGAATCGCGGGAAGAACTAAAAGCCATAAATGAAATCGAAAGAAACCCAAAGCATTTCTTCTCCTATGCCAAATCAAAATCGAGAACAACGTCCAGTATTGGGCCCCTACTTAAACAAGATGGGTCCTACACAGATGACAGCAAGGAAATGAGTGAGCTACTCAAGTCCCAATATGACTCAGTTTTTAGCAAGCCGCTAACCAGACTGAGAGTCGAAGATCAAAATGAATTTTTTATGAGAGAGCCACAAAATTTGATTAACACAAGCCTATCCGATGTTATCCTGACGCCATATGACTTCGAACAGGCGATAAATGACATGCCCATGCACTCTGCCCCAGGGCCAGACTCATGGAACTCTGTGTTCATCAAGAACTGCAAGAAGCCCCTATCACGAGGCTTTTCCATCCTATGGAGAGGGAGCATGGACACGGGGGTCGTCCCACAGTTACTAAAAACAACAGACATAGCCCCACTCCACAAAGGGGGCAGTAAAGCAACAGCAAAGAACTACAGACCGATAGCACTAACATCCCATATCATAAAAATCTTTGAAAGGGTCCTAAGAAGCAAGATCACCACCCATCTAGAAACCCATCAGTTACACAACCCAGGGCAACATGGGTTTAGAACAGGTCGCTCCTGTCTGTCTCAACTATTGGATCACTACGACAAGGTCCTAAATGCACTAGAAGACAAAAAGAATGCAGATGTAATATATACAGACTTTGCAAAAGCCTTCGACAAGTGTGACCATGGCGTAATAGCGCACAAAATGCGCGCTAAAGGAATAACAGGAAAAGTCGGTCGATGGATCTATAATTTCCTCACTAACAGAACACAGAGAGTAGTCGTCAACAGAGTAAAGTCCGAGGCAGCTACGGTGAAAAGCTCTGTTCCACAAGGCACAGTACTCGCTCCCATCTTGTTCCTCATCCTCATATCCGACATAGACAAGGATGTCAGCCACAGCACCGTGTCTTCCTTTGCAGATGACACCCGAATCTGCATGACAGTGTCTTCCATTGCAGACACTGCAAGGCTCCAGGCGGACATCAACCAAATCTTTCAGTGGGCTGCAGAAAACAATATGAAGTTCAACGATGAGAAATTTCAATTACTCAGATATGGTAAACATGAGGAAATTAAATCTTCATCAGAGTACAAAACAAATTCTGGCCACAAAATAGAGCGAAACACCAACGTCAAAGACCTGGGAGTGATTATGTCGGAGGATCTCACCTTCAAGGACCATAACATTGTATC
This sequence comes from Cherax quadricarinatus, assembly GCF_038502225.1. Lineage (NCBI taxonomy): Eukaryota > Metazoa > Arthropoda > Malacostraca > Decapoda > Parastacidae > Cherax > Cherax quadricarinatus. Next base: position 1,746,429 of record NC_091332.1, read on the forward strand.
AATCGCATCTGCTAGAAAAATGACAGGATGGATAATGAGAACCTTCAAAACTAGGGAGGCCAAGCCCATGATGACACTCTTCAGGTCACTTGTTCTATCTAGGCTGGAATATTGCTGCACACTAACAGCACCTTTCAAGGCAGGTGAAATTGGCGACCTAGAAAATGTACAGAGAACTTTCACGGCGCGCATAACGGAGATAAAACACCTCAATTACTGGGAGCGCTTGAGGTTCCTAAACCTGTATTCCCTGGAACGCAGGAGGGAGAGATACATGATTATATACACCTGGAAAATCCTAGAGGGACTAGTACCGAACTTGCACACGAAAATCACTCACTACGAAAGCAAAAGACTTGGCAGACGATGCACCATCCCCCCAATGAAAAGCAGGGGTGTCACTAGCACGTTAAGAGACCATACAATAAGTGTCAGGGGCCCAAGACTGTTCAACTGCCTCCCAGCACACATAAGGGGGATTACCAACAGACCCCTGGCAGTCTTCAAGCTGGCACTGGACAAGCACCTAAAGTCAGTTCCTGATCAGCCGGGCTGTGGCTCGTACGTTGGTTTGCGTGCAGCCAGCAGCAACAGCCTGGTTGATCAGGCGCTGATCCACCAGGAGGCCTGGTCACAGACCGGGCCGCGGGGGCGTTGACCCCCGAAACTCTCTCCAGGTAAACTCCAGGTAAATACAAGTAAATGACCTGTGTAATAAAGCGTAGTAAATGGTATTGTGAGTCCCGGGGGGGGGGATAAAAAACCCACTGACCATTAGTTATAAAAGACTTGACATACTATGGGAAGGTTGGGTTTCTTCCCATGATCTTCCTGTCAGGTGTTCCTTAACGAAAATGAATTTGATGAAAAAAAAAATCTCTAACCCTGTGATCATGGTAGATACTCATTGTATTAAAAATTCGTTCTGTAATTACTGATAGGATATTCACGCGTTATTACTGTATTGTTATTATATTCAGCAACAGGGCAGTTCAACACCACTGGTAGTGAATGTTAACGAACTTACACATAACACTCAAGATGGAATGCAAAGTCCCAACCTTCAGTTACCTCACATCAGCTGCTACCTATGTAAGAATATTACATAAACTCTCAACTTGGTTATATAGTATAACAAAAAAGTAAGAAATATGGGAAATACCTTATCGTAACCTTCATGGTAAAGTTACGTATGCAGTAGGACATGGAGTCGATTCTCCTCATTTACGTCAAAAATATATGAACAAATTTCACAGACCAAATAATTTGCACCTCAGGAGTAAGTGTAATAAAGCCTTTATGGAGGATTTAACTTCCATGTTGTGCAAGACGCTGGGGAAATATGACTTTTTTTTTTAGATTTTATCGATAATTACTTAATAAGATCGTCTCAGGTGAGTATAACGAGGTGCTGCATAACCCTTGTGGGTTTAGCGCTTAGTTATAATAATATTAATAATAACACTAATAATAACAGACGCCTGGATGCCGCCACCACTGCCCCTCATCGGCTGAGCTAGAGACAACACCTTGCCAACACTAACAATACTCTTGTCTGTCATGTCAGAGGCATCCTACAGACCATCTATTCTCCTAGTCTTCACAGATGTCTTGCTGAATCGGCTCTTATACACAGCATTAGAATCATTATATTAATGGTGCACAGATCCTGCAAGTTGTCGGTCTGGTATACCACTGATGTAATAATACTTGTTGGCACAGCTACACCATGAAATCTTGGTACGGAGGATATTTTCTACAACTCTATTGCTGAACGATTTCCTAACTTATAGGCATTATCTATTTTTACAGGTCAGCCCTGCCCACTTATGACGCTGTCTCCTACTGCTGCACCTCACTCTGGATCAATTATATAATTCACAATTCCCATGCCTCTGCTTTAGGCTAAGGGACCAAACGCCATCAATCAGCATAAAATTACTGAACACCTACCAAGACTAAGGGATTGAACACAATAACATGGCCTGGTGGCTAAAGCTCCCGCTTCACACACGGAGGGCCCGGGTTCGATTCCCGGCGGATGGAAACATTCGACACGTTTCCTTACACCTGTTGTCCTGTTCACCTAGCAGCAAATAGGTACCTGGGTGTTAGTCGACTGGTGTGGGTCGCATCCTGGGGGACAAGATTAAGGACCCCAATGGAAATAAGTTAGACAGTCCTCGATGACGCACTGACTTTCTTGGGTTATCCTGGGTGGCTAACCCTCCGGGGTTAAAAATCCGAACGAAATCTTATCTTATCTTATCTCTCTACTTCCACAGTCTCCAGTGTAAAGTCGCATCTTCATTTGACTAAAGAAAAAAGGAAAGGGCTAATTAGTTTAGAATTCTACTAAAGACAATTATATAGGGTTGTCTCTTTGCTTTTATATACATTTTCAAAGGTGTTCCCATAGTTACACACGGTTGTTTCTGTATTCAACCATTCTGGTTGTCTCTGTCTTCACACAGTTTAGTTGCCCCTGTAGTCCCACGGCGAAGTTGTCCCCGTATTGTTTGTCCCAGTATTCACACAACGATTATCAAATGCAAACATTCTGTAACGTTCACAAACTAAAAAAAACTTTCATACCTAGTCAAATAGCTCACTGAGATTTTATTATTCCAATCATCTATATACTATTGTTAAAAGGCAAACGTTGAGCTTACTGGTAGCGTGAACTTTGTCAGCGAAGATGATCACAGACCAGACTACAGCTGCGTAGCGTATCATTGGTATAGATGACGTCCTCCGGGATGTAGAAGGTTCGAAGGGGTAAGAGTGATACCTTATGTCGTGGTGACGCAAAGTTACAGTGATACCGGGAAATGCTTAAAGTTGCAATGATGCTGCCAAATCAGTAAAAAAGAGATGTCTCCAAGTCACTATAATGCTGGGAGTTGTGCTGGCGAGCCACACTGATGCTTAGAGACGCGTTTCCACGCCAAGATGATACTGGGAGTGGCGTCGTCCAGGCACACATATACTTGGAGATGCGTAGTAACATTGGCTGCTTGTTAGTGACTGACGAACCAACAGAGAGGGCATTATATTTTCTCCCCAGCCCCACCCTTAATTGTAGCGTCGTTGCCAGACGATAACTTATAGTCAGTAGGTGGAGGAAAAAGGAGAGGGAGAAGACATTTAATCAAAGCCCCTTTCTTTATACTAATGTGTGTGTATATATTACGCTGATTAGATGCACCCGCGGGAGTTCGGTGCAAAAATAAAGTCTAGATGAGTTACCAAATAACTGATGGGATTAGCTGTAAGTACAGAATTTCTGACACATTTTCCGAGTGTTAAACGGCGCCGGTGTTTCCGTATCAGAAGTCAACGAGTTTAGAAAGGTTAATATTCTTATTATGCATCTGATACCCATCCTGTGGGCAGTAGTTAAGATTACACACACACATAATGGGTCCAGGGATTGGACTGCAAAGTTTTGATAATTACACAAATTACAACGGTAATGAATTATTTACATGTTTATATCTGGTTAAAATCGTAATGAGTCAAACAGTGCAGCTACTGATGTGCAATTCGGCGACTGTTCAACACATTCCAAGTACATCTTTAGCACATCCTTAGCTTATTGTCAGTAAATCATTTGTGCATCTTAAGCACATAACTCGCACATCTTTACACCCTCAGTACGTCTTTGACCACTTGTCATCACAACAGCACATCTTCACATGTTCAACGCATTTTTAGCACATCTTCAGCCCATCTTCCACGCACCCTCAGTTCTTGCTAGTTAAATAGCTTCATTTTACTTCCAATACCCATCTTGTGGATGGTAATCCAAAGATTCCAAAGGTATATAATAGATCCTGGAACTCTACTTTTTACAGAATTTGTGGAAAGGTATTCTGGACACTGATCTTTAGCTATTTTGAAAATATGGTTTAATATCAGCTGTATCACCCTAATACTTATAGTATTCCCAGTTTTCTTAATTCATCCCGTTAATGGACTTTTGATCCGAAGAAGTGGAATTACCCCCTCTTCGGATAACTCCTGTTTGTTCCCCCACACGTTGTATAATTCTACAACAGAGATCTCCAAACTTTTCACTACGAGGCCCACATCGTATATTTTACACACATTCGAGGGCCAAAGAAAAAATCAGTCTTATCAATAAATATAAATAAATAAAATATAAATAAGTTTTATTTGGATCTTTTTGTAATCAATATGATATGATTCAGAACAAAAGAGAAACGTGACAATTACGAAGAAACAATACTGTGTTTACACAGAGAAACATGTAGTGAATAATTCTCTGACAATATAATTACTGAACTGTGGATGAGAAAAGCTCCATAAGAGTCATGGGAATAATGGAACTGGTCAATTTAATTTCAAAATATTGCTTAACCTAGGTTCGAAGCTGAGGAGCCAATTACTAGAATGGACTTCAAATGCTCCTCAGATAAAACTGCGATATTTGAACTTAATAATTATTTCTACAAGTACATGTACAGGGTATACAGGCGTAGTTGACATCAATAACATGTACTATACAGAAAGCCGCTTGTTATGCAGAGCATTTCGGGCAAATTAGGTCACTGTTGTCCCCAGGATGTGACCCACATCAGTCCACTAACACCCAGGTACCTATTTTACTGGTAGGTGAATATGGACGATCGACACCATGCCCAGCCCTTCTAGGGCAGGGTAGGTGCTTGAGCCAGAGCTTACAGCTCACAAGACTGTCATTCCCATTAGCCCCCTTGGGGCGGGGATGGCAGACCAGAGAGGCCTAGTTTCTCCCTACGAGCCCCGTGAGGGCAGGGAATGTGGCTAGGCCTGGGGACAGTTGGTCTCAACGATGAGGGGGTACTTGTACCTCCTCCCATAGGAGACTTAGGTCTCAGACACTCCCTCGAAAGGAGCCAAGGCCGGGCCACCCCTTGGAAAAGGCCCGGGCCGGGAGAATACCGGCGAATCAACAAGATGATAAACATGGACAATGGGTATCTTGAGGAAACACGTCCTGAAGAAGTTTCCAGCCGTACCGGTGATCTTTCCCCGAACCTCAGTGTGTGAGCCGAGTGCGCTGGCAATCGAGCTATGGGACACCTATTTCATTTTTGAAAATGCTTGTTTACGAAGGTAAGTCCTACCAAAGACTGATAAGTATCTACAATCATATCACTTCAAATTTGGAAACTGTTCAGGCTGTAATGATTCATAAAATTAGATCAGATTTCCTTCATTATGTCATCTGACTAGAGATCAATAATGTCCATTTGAAACCGACTTAGGAGTGTTTCAGCAATGCTGTCAAATGGATTTTGAAATGGCTTTATTTCATATGTTTTTCCGTCGAAATAAGAAGTTTCTGAAATTGCTTTTGCAAGTCATTAATGAAGAAGGAAATTCTTCTTCTCTTCCTTCGTGAAATTTTTCACAACATGGGGAAATTAAACAAGTTAGAAACTTTCACTTAAAATTGATTTGTGCAAGAAAAATTTAATTGTTTAAGTTTTAAGGTAAAATATTTAAGTTTATCATGAAGAGAAGCTTGTAATAGAAAACTGTGTTAAGGTAAGAACATAAAAAACGGGTTTCATGGGGTAACCCAAGCCATTACAAAATTACCTCTCAATCACTTCGTTTAATTATTATTATTATAATCAAGGGGGAAGCGCTAAACCCGGAAGATTATACAGCGCCTGGGGGGGGGGATGTGGAAGGCATTCAGGCTTAATTCGGGGAACTGGAGCACAGATCCAATTCCCTAAATCAAGAGCCCCTCACCAACATCAAGGAACCTTCCTTGAGGGGTCACTTCGTTTAAGATAAGATAAGATTTCGTTCGGATTTTTAACCCTCGGAGGGTCAGCCACCCAGGATAACCCAAGAAAGTCAGTGCGTCATCGAGGACTGTCTAACTTATTTCCATTAGGGTCCTTAATCTTGTCCCCCAGGATGCGACCCACACCAGTCGACTAACACCCAGGTACCTATTTGCTGCTAGGTGAACAGGACAACAGGTGTAAGAAAACGTGTCGAAATGTTTCCACCCGCCGGGAATCGAACCCGGGCACTCCGTGTGTGAAGTGGGAGCTTTAGCCACCAGGCCACACAAAGCATTGTTGAAGACACGAAGCACTGTTTTTAACCCATTCACTTACACAGGAGCTATGAATCGACCCCTGTAATCACATATAGGTAAGTACACACACACACACACACACGCACACACGCACACACGCAGGGCCAGGAGCTAGGACTCGACCCCTGCAACCACAAATAGGTGAGTACTTTGAAGTACAAACTTTTACAGAGACAAAACTTTCGCTATTTGCAGAGCTTTAGCAAGTATAATATAAATTAGACACATGTGCAACACTTAGGTATCTTTAATAGGAAACGTTTCGCCACACCTGGGCTTCATCAGTCCATACAAAAGAATCTTGAAGAACATGAGGAGTATGGGGTAATCAGTCCCTCAGCCTTCAGTCGATGTGGTCAGTCCATCAATCTTTAATAGAATACAGGACTGATGAAGCCACTGTGTGGCGAAACGTTTCCTCATTAAAGATACCTAAGTGTTGCACATGTGTCTAATTTATCAACGTGTCGGTTCTCTGAACCATTCATCTACATTTCTGTCTGACACAGCAACATCTTGGGATCTTAATACAGGGGATTCTTCGCTTGCCTAACCCTTGGGCACGACCTTGGGCACGACCTTGGGCACGACCTTGGGCACGACCTACTTCCACATTGGACAAATGTGACACCACCTACGACTGCTGCACCTCTCCTGCCTACGGTATATAAGCTACTTCTCCCCACATATGCTGTATTCTATTCAAGATTGATGGACTGATCACATCGACTCAAGGTTGAGGGACTGATTACCTCATTCTCCTCCTGTTCTTCACGATTCTCCTTAGTATGGACTGATGAAGCCACTGTGTGGCGAAACGTTTCCTCAATAAAGATACCCAGGAGTTGCACATGTGTCTAATTTATCAACTTGTTGGTTCTCTGAACCATTCATCTACATGTATAATATAGCTCTGCTCAGAACGAAATGTTCTAATATTAACTTGGTCTCCAATGTACCCTTTTGCAATCGTCAGTACGCCATTTAGATCCATCTTTCTGGTCAAATAGCCTCCACCCAGCTACGTGCACTCCGGCTAAATGTCATTTCCACTTTCAACTCAGATTTCTTAATATTCAACATTTTCAACAAATTAAACTTCAGTATTCGAAATATCATGGAGTATTTCTTTTTTAGACCAAGCGCATTACCAGTATTTTCCTTACGTGGGAAGCTTGGCTACGAGAGAAGGCTCTGCGCTGCGTTTTGCAGATGAAGGATTGAGTCTTCACCACCACTATACACCGAATAACCCATATGGATTTAGCACTTGCAATGGATTAGTAATTCTCTACCATGTCGTGCATACATTGTGTCACAATCTACGCACAACATTTATCACAATCTTTCATATTGCCCCCAGCAGTCACGATTCAGTACTAACTGCTTGTCTTGACTCACTGGTAGTGCCTTCAGTTCAGCGGAAGAGCTCAGGTTCGATACTGGAGCGGATGCGGAAGTTGGGTTGGGTTTTCTTAAACTTGTTCACCTAGCAGTGAGTAGGTACCTGGGTATTGACAGACTGTTGTATACCTGGAGAGGGTTTCGGGGGTGAACGCCTCCGCGGCCCGGTCTGTGACCAGGCTTTGCGGTGGATCAGGGTCTGATCAACCAGGATGTTACTGGTGGCTGCATGCAAACCGACGTACGAACCACAGCCCGGCTGGTCGGGTACTGATTTTAGGTGCCTGTCCAGCGCCTTCTTGAAGACAGCCGGGGGTCTATTGGTAATCCCTCTTATGTATGTTGGGAAGCAGTTGAACAGTCTTGGGCCCCTGACAGTTATTGTGCTGTCTCTTAGCATACTTATGGCCCCCCTGCTTTTCATTGGGGAAGGGGGGAATGTTGCATCTGAAGAAAATCATGGGCTTGGCATCCCTAGTTTTGAAGGTTCTCATTATCCATCCTATCATTTTTCTAGATGTGGTATAGACACTGTTGTGATGCCTGAAAGTGAGATCTTCTGACATTATCACTCCTAGGTCCTTCACATTAGTTTTACGCTCTATTGTGTGGTTAGAATTTGTTTAAAATTCCAGTTCAGTTTTAATTTCCTCGAGTTTTCCATATCGGAGTAATTGAAATTTGTCTTCATTGAACTTCATATTGTTTTCTGCAGCCCATTTAAAGATTTGGTTGATATCCACTTGGAGACTTGCGGTGTCTTCGATGGATGGTGTCATGCAAATTCGGTTATCATCGGCAAAGGAAGACACGGTGCTGTGGCTTACATCTCTGTTTGTCAGATGTGAGGATGAGGAATAGGATGGGAGAGAGTACTGTGCCTTGTGGAACAGATCTTTACCTGCAGCCGCCTCTGACTTTACTCTGTTTACTATTACTGTTTGTGTTCTGTTTGTTAGGAAGTTACAGATCCATCTACCAACTATTCCTGTTATTCCTTTATCACGCATTTTGTGTGCTGTTACACTATGGTCGCACTTGACGAAGGCTTTCGCTAAGTCTGTGTATACTACATCCGCATTGTGTTTCTCCTCCATAGCATCCAAGACCATGTCATAGTGGTCCAGTAGTTGGGATAAATTACTTTCTAAGTAAGAAGGCCAAAGGATATCAATGCAGAAGAGGGCTGTGTTAATTATCCCAATGGAATCTTCAGCTTTGCCTTAATGATTCTTCCAGCTGAAGCTAACAGAATTCATTCCTTTGAGAATCCATCCTGCGTGATGGAGTACGAGAGGAAGGCTATCCCGCGTGATGGATTATGACAGGGAAACTATCCTGTGTGGTGGGTATGCTAAGTAAACATAGTTCTTGCTCTAACCTTGTAAAATATCATATAAATCAGAGTAGAGAGCTTCGGTGCTCTTTATGCCGCACCTAGTGACAAACTGTAGCCTCAAATCCCATGCCTTATTAGTAAGCCAGGCGTTACTTCCTGTTGTCCTCTCCTTCCTGTTCGTCAAGTATTTCCTTGTTTCAATGTCAGCTTCACGGCCGAAAACTTTCTTCGCAACATTTTCCAGCTAGACTATAAGTGATTCACTATCAGCCTATATTTCCGCCACAGTCATCGATAGTGAAGACAAGACACGTTGCAGAACAAATATTTATAGGGAATACTATTCGTTCTGTCTGGAGCTTCATCGAGCAGTGACTTGATAATACTCTACACAGCGAAACATTGAATGAAAGCTTGTTCTTCAAGGATGTAAATTGTGGCAAAGCACAACTTAAATTCACACTCGCCAATTCTAGTTATGTATTAGTACTGCATCCCAGCAAAATACTTTGTTGTACCTGGATCACTTTTTACCCACATCCAGTAAAACAAAAGTTTTCGCTAGCACTTGAATTCACTGCTAACACTGTTTTGCCACTAAATAATGTCACTGTCACTACGCACTCCTGTGACATGAGGAATGTGATGAAAATATGCCTTCGCTTCAAGAACTACTCTAGTGGAACAGTTCGCCAGTGAAAATGGAGATGGTTTCGGGAGTAAATGCCCCCGCGTCCTAGTCTGTGACCACGCCTCATATAGGGCCAGAAGAGTATTCAAGATTTTCCACACTTTATTCTCACCCACCTCTGTCTGTCTCTCTGTCTGTCTGTGTCTCTCTCTCTCTCTCTCTCTCTCCCCCCAGATTTTCCCTCGCCACATGACTCATTTCCTGTCCTCCTTCCTTTCCTCTCTTTCTCTGTCCCTCCCCCTTTCCCTCTCTTCCTCATTCTCTCGCATCTTTCTCATGCCCCTGTTTCTTCTCACCATCTCTCTCTCTCTCTCTCCCCTCCTCCTCCTCCTCTCCCTGACCTTTACTCTGGCTCTTCTCTTCCCTCTGTTTCCTCGATCATTACCTTCCGCGTATTGTCACTTTCGTCAGCTGACACAAAGACTCGTCCCACCAGACACAGGCGGAAGTCATGCACTGCTCTACAAGTAGTATATTTCAGTGTTAAAAGTCCTGCATGTTATAAGCTTGTACATATAATTTGTCAAACTCTGAAAAACACTGTTAGACTTTATGAAAGCTCTACACACAGAGCTAAACATCGTCCTAATAAAGCTCTACACAGAGCTAAACATCGTCCTAATAGTAAAGCTCTACACAGAGCTAAACATCGTCCTAATAATAAAGCTCTACACATAGAGCTAAACATCGTCCTAATAATAAAGCTCTACACAGAGCTAAACATCGCCCTAATAATAAAGCTCTACACAGAGCTAAACATCGCCCTAATAATAAAGCTCTACACAGAGCTAAACATCGTCCTAATAATAAAGCTCTACACAGAGCTAAACATCGCCCTAATAATAAAGCTCTACACAGAGCTAAACATCGTCTTAATATTGTCAGCAGCACGATAATTATATCCGCCGGAATATATTAATAATTAACCTATAATTTAAATAATTTAAAAAAAAAAATGCTGTATACTTCTGAACATATAAACATCCTCTGAACTTATAAATATTTAATCTAATTAAAAACGTTTCTAATTAGCAAAAAATTAACATATAGAAATTATCCTCAGATATAAAATTCTTGGTAACTAAATATATCTTAAAGTAATTAATCCTCGCCAATAAATATATAAAAAAAATGGTTTTAATAAGAAAAAAAAAGTTTAAAAACTAATAAAAAAATGGAATTTAAACGAAGTTACGTGAATAAAATTATGTCACCTTTGGAAAAAAAATATTAATTGAAAAAAAAATAGTTTATGGTTAATGATAAGGTTAATGGAGACGACTCACTCGTTCCTGTGTAATGTTAGTTTAGGGGGCGTTGACCCCTGGCACTATCTCCAGGCATAACCAGGAGTTTTCTATGTCATTGATGTGAGCTATGGTCTGTATAAGTTGTATCCTGTATTTGTTTTTAGTATATTTCACTAATAGGATAAACAATAAAGATAAGAACATCGGTTTAAATCTGCGAAACATTTACAAGGATCCTTTACTATATAATATATATTAAAAGAAGCTATAGCTGGAGAGATGGTGAAGGTGATGGTGAAGGTGAAGGTGGTAGTGATGGTGAAGGTGGTAGTGATGGTGAAGGTGAACGTGGTAGTGATGGTGAAGGTGAAGGTGGTAGTGATGGTGAAAGTGGTAGTGATGGTGAAGGTGGTAGTGATGGTGATAGTGATGAAGGTGATAGTGATGGTGAAGGTGGTAGTGATGGTGATGGTGGTAGTGATGGTGAAGGTGGTAGTGATGGTGATAGTGATGAAAGTGATAGTGATGGTGAAGGTTGTAGTGATGGTGATGGCGGTAGTGATGGTGGTAGTGATGGTGAAGGTGGTAGTGATGGTGAAGGTAGTGAAGGTGAAGGTGGTAGTGATGGTGAAGGTGGTAGTGATGGTGAAGTTGAAGGTGGTAGTGATGGTGAAGGTGGTAGTGATGGTAAAGGTGGTAGTGATGGTGAAGGTGGTAGTGATGGTGGTAGTGATGGTGAAGGTGGTAGTGATGGTGAAAGTGATGGTGAAGGTGGTAGTGATGGTGAAGGTGGTAGTGATGGTGATGGTAGTGAAGGTGAAGGTGGTAGTGATGGTGAAGGTGGTAGTGATGGTGATGGTAGTGAAGGTGAAGGTGGTAGTGATGGTGAAGGTGGTAGTGATGGTGAAGGTGAAGGTGGTAGTGATGGTGAAAGTGGTAGTGATGGTGGTAGTGATGGTGAAGGTGGTAGTGATGGTGATGGTGGTAGTGATGGTGAAGGTGGTAGTGATGGTGGTAGTGATGGTGAAGGTGGTAGTGATGGTGGTAGTGATGGTGAAGGTGGTAGTGATGGTGATGGTGGTAGTGATAGTGAAGGTGGTAGTGATGGTGATGGTAGTGGTGGTGAAGGTGGTAGTGATGGTGAAGGTGGTAGTGATGGTGAAGGTGGTAGTGGTGGTGAAAGTGGTAGTGGTGGTGAAGGTGGTAGTGGTGGTGAAGGTGGTAGTGGTGGTGAAGGTGGTAGTGATGGTGAAGGTGGAGGTGGTAGTGATGTTGAAGGTGGTAGTGATGGTGAAGGTGGTAGTGATGGTGGTAGTGATGGTGGAAGTGATGGTGAAGGTGGTAGTGATGGTGGTAGTGATGGTGGAAGTGATGGTGAAGGTGGTAGTGATGGTGGTAGTGATGGTGAAGGTGGTAGTGATGGTGGTAGTGATGGCGAAGGTGGTAGTGATGGTGGTAGTGATGGTGAAGGTGGTAGTGATGGTGAAGGTGAAGGTGGTAGTGATGGTGGTAGTGATGGTGAAGGTGGTAGTGATGGTGAAGATGAAGGTGGTAGTGATGGTAGTGATGGTGAAGGTGGTAGTGATGGTGAAGGTGGTAGTGATGGTGAAGGTGGTAGTGATGGTGAAGGTGGTAGTGATGGTGAAGGTGGCAGTGATGGTGAAGGTGGCAGTGATGGTGAAGGTGGCAGTGATGGTGGTAGTGATGGAGGTGATGGTGTGTGTGGTAGTTAAGGCAGTGGCAGCGGTGATGGTTAACATGATCAATGGTTGGATGAGTGACCATGAGTGTGAGTATGCTGAGGTCAAAAGTAACCTCCCAGACTGATGATCTTCAAGAGGGGGTCAGGAGGTCTCTTCCCTACAAGGGTACCATTTCTACGTTTGCTCCTCTCTGAGCGACCCTTCCGACACCTGTATCTTTATTTCTACAAGTACATGTACAAGGTATACAGGTCTAGGTGACAACAATGACATACTACTACATAGAAAGCCGCGTGTTATGCAGAGCATTTCGGGCAAATTAGGTAAATTTTGTCCCAGGATGTGACCCACACCAGTCCACTAACACACAGGTACCTATTTTACTGCAAAAACAACCGGTGTAAGGAAACACATGCAATGTTTCTACCCTCGCCGGGAATCGAACCCGGACCCCTTAGCGTGTGAAGCGAGATCTTTTGCCATCAGGCCACGGGGCGACCAACACCTAACTATATAACTGTGATCGACAGACTGCCTCTGTATCCTATGAGGTGCTTTTTGTCATTCACCTGGGTCACTGCACTTCCAGTAGAGAACTGGAAGTGCCTCTCCTTCCAGCCAGATTGCCAAGGTTGCTACTTTAAGTTTGATTCATTAAAATTTAAAGCCTGTCGACTACGCGAGGGTTGGTGAAGCTACCTGTCCACCACCAATCAAGGCTATGATCTTAATTCCTAAAACAGGTATTAAACTCAGCATATATACCGAGATACACATCTCTGTATACAACCTTGCCATCACTGGCGCCCTCCTCCTTACATGTAACTTCCAGAGAATGAATGAACTTGCACTCGCACATCCAGCCGGCAGGAATTTTTCAGTCAGTGCCATATAGCATCTCTGTCTTCGTTATACAGCTCAGAGGAGAGGTCTAACCATCGGCTTAATGGAATGTGAGAGTTATGATATACAACTTGAATGATGGTTTACCAAGTGATTACGTAGTTTTTAAATTGTTTAAACCGAAGCCAGAGCCGGATGAAGGTATAGCAGGTGTGACTGGGGGGGGGGGGGTTATGGGGGCGATATTCTCATTCATCTCCACCCACCACCCCATCCACCGCCCCACCCACAAGCCCACCCACAGGCCCACCCACACCCCGGCCAGCAAACCAACAAGAATTTTTCCACAGTGGTTCGTTCTCTTTGCTAAAATAAATTTATTTACGTACAGATATACAAATACAGATACACAAATTATCATACATGGTAACATAGGTATAAATTACCCAGATAACCCCCAAGAAAGTCAAAGCCACGTATTCCCATCACTGGGGTCCTCAGAGATACGTTAATAAAATATAAAACTCTTCCCTGCACGAGGACAATTAAAGCTTCACGTCACCGGTATGCCACTCAAGGATTCCTTAATCCTTAAAATAGAGGCTAAATTAAACTCCCAATAAATGTAAATTGGGATACCTACATCTCTGTACATCCTTCACGAGATGGACGGAGACGTCGACCTCCCCAGGACGGTGGTCAACAATCTCTTCAGTGGGGGAGGGGGGCTCTTGCTTCTGAAGGGCTCTTGGCCCAAGAAACTAGAGCTTCCCGCCCCTTCCTAGAAGTTTAGCGCTTCGTCAGTGTAATACCACCACTCGCAGGATCAACAGCTGGTTCACAAACATGCCTAGGTGTTGTATCCTGGCAGCTGGTTATCCATCGTAACTAGTTATCTATCCTTGTAGCTGGTTATCTATCCCTACGGCTCGTTAGTAACAAAATGAGGGAGAATTATAACCAAGACAAGACCATGTAGGTTATCATGTACTGTTGAAGACTCTTGTTCCGTATTAAAGTGTCCACCTTCAAGAAAGCTGGTGTTAAGAGGCGCCTGAGTTTCCCTATCTCCTAATATCATGTTTATTTTCCCCCTATAATCTATCTTGTCCATAATTACTATAACATTTGCTTTGTCTGTTTCGTAAGGTGAAGTCCAGGATCTTTCCTTAATGCATGGTATAACTTAACAAATCTTTTAGGACAGTTGTTCCAGGAGAGGTCTGAGCTTTGTTCAGACCTCTCCTGGAACAATTCACAAAATAACTCACACCTGCACAGGAAACTTTAGACTGTTTCGGTCCATCCTGACCCATTGTGAGGTCATAACTAAGAAAAAATGAAAAACAAGAATAAAAGGTCACAAACCGTGATTGGAACAATACACAAATAACCCGCACATAGGAGGCCGAAACTTATGACGACGTTTCGATCAGACTTGGACCATTAACTAATGACTCGTGTGACTAGTTAATACAAATTAGAGGTCAGAAGATTGGTCGGAAGAGCAAGTGAGAATGAAATCTGCTAATTACCATAATTACTATCTATAATTACGTTACCAGGCAGCATGAATTAAAAATGCCAATTAATTAGAAAATGTTAAAAAAATACTTAAAATAATGAATATATTATTTGAAAAAAGATCAAACACTACTGCAGTTATATAATTTCTCCTATTGTATATCAACTAAGAAATCTCACGCTATGTAGATGACACATATGTTCCTAACTAATAGCTAATATGACGTGTAAAACTTACCTGTGGCTTACTGGTTAACAAGGGAACTCCAGGCAAAAAGGTGTGGTCAGTGTGTCCTGCTAATAACTCCCGTACACTGTTTACGTTGGTTGATCAATCGGGTTTAAGGCCGATTACGCTATTGCTACACGTATTCTTGTCAACACCAGCCCAGAATACTTTAATCCCCAAAAAGTAGGGATTAAAGGAAACTCTCAGCATATATATACGCCGAGAGAAATGCACCTCTAGGGCCCAAGGCGTATATATATATACTTGTTCTCAGCCTGCCAGATCTGCAGGTATGCTGAGGGTTCAGGAGTGGGAACTATGGAGTGAGGTCATTACCCACACACCCCCCACCTCGTAACCAAAACATTTAAATTACTTAATTAAAACTCTGAGCTATGCACGGGGGTAACTCAAAAAAATGTAAATGCAATGTACAATAGTTAATTTACTTTAATTGTGTAAAGGGTGTAAGAAAGCAAAACTGCGATCTAATTAGTTAACTCATAATCACAGTCACCATTCACTCTGGTAATTACACCCAGTTGTGCCAGCCAGAAGGACGTATCTCGCATTATATGGTGGTGGTATTATTATTATTATTATTATTAGTAGTAGTAGTAGTAGTAGTATTAGTAATAATGGTGAAACTAGTAGAAGTAATAATAATAATAGTATTATTAGCAATAGTAGTTGTAGTAATAGTAATGATGAACATCAAAATGGTATACAATACCGACAGGTTGGTAGGTAAGACACATAGGCAACAGTTAGGCAACTTTATTCCGAAACGTTTCGCCTACACATGGCCTCTTGGTACAGAAAACACCTTGGACAACCCTTTCAAGTGAGAATTGTTGGATCTGAGAGGGACCTGACCTCTCAGTGGCTACATTCTCACTACTACTACTACTACTCTGCACCTCTCCTTCCGACAGTATTTAAGTCTCCGCACTGTCGCTTGATCTTCAGATAGTTCCTGACTATGGAACTGAACTTCTCCAGGCTGAGGGACTGACAACCTCAAAATTCTACGACTTCAAGGGTGATGGACTGATTACATCGTCTTCACATCTCTACTGTTCCTGCCTACTTTCTGTATTCGACTGAAGAAGCCTACTGTGTAGGCGAAACGTTTCGGAATAAAGTTGCCTAACTGTTGCCTATGTGTCTTACCTACCAGTAATAGTAATAACCAGCAATATTAGTAGTAACAGAAATAGCAGTAGTAGTAGTGGTAGTAGCAGTGGAAGTAGTAGTAGTAGTAGTAGTGGAAGTAGTAGTAGTAATGGTAGTAGTGGTAGTAGTAGTAGTAGTGGTAGTAGTGGTAGTAGTATTAGTAGTAGTAGTGGTAGTAGTGGTAGTAGTAGTAGTGGTAGTGGTGGTAGTAGTAGTAGTAGTAGTGGTAGTGGTGGTAGTAGTAGCGGTAGTAGTGGTAGTAGTAGTGGTAGTAGTGGTAGTAGTGGTAGTGGTAGTAGTGGTAGTAGTGGTAGTAGTAGTGGTGGTAGTAGTGGTAGTAGTGGTAGTGGTGGTAGTAGTAGTAGTAGTGGTAGTAGTAGTAGTGGTAGTAGTAGTGGTAGTAGTAGTAGTGATAGTAGTATTGGTAGTAGTAGTAGTGATAGTAGTAGTGGTAGTAGTAGTGGTAGTAGTGGTAGTAGTAGTAGTGGTAGTAGTGGTAGTGGTACTAATGGTAGTAGTAGTAGTAAAGGTTAGATTAAAGGTACGTCTCAGGGAGGTGGAGAACCAGGCAGGTCCATCCTTCAACACTCCCCAGAGGACTCACGATGGAAAAAAAGAGGCAAAAATCACAGCAGAAAGTCTAATGAAATGCTAGAGTAGAGAGAAGAAAGTAAAGAGAAAGCCCCAAAAGACAGGAAAGGTGAAGGGAATACAAAAGACAGGTCAGAAGATAAAGGACAAAAAATACAAAGGTCAGGTCAAGTCACGAGTATTCTGGAGATCTGAGCTTCTGGCAAAATATTGAGAAGGGCAGGAATTAACAAGAGCTATTGATGCTTGCAATGTTGTGTAATAAGTTAGTCAGGTAAACTGCGTCTGTTAAGGGTAGACAGTTTAAGCGGAGGACCAGTTTACAGGATGGCTAATATATCTAACTTGACAGGAATGAGTATTGTTTGGAGCAGGAAGTGTAATATACAGCAGAAGTATTAGCGTCAGGAGGAGAAGACGTTTGTACTTTATTTCTAATTAGTGAATTATCTTGGCAAAATTTTGATATAGGAAGCAGTTTTATTAAGATTTTGTAAAGGAAAATGTGCCCCTTTTGAGACATTCTGAATGCTATTCTAAGTTACGTTTTGATCAGCAGAAACTTTGTCAATCCTTATTCAGCGAAAAGTAGCCTAAAGGGAAAGTATTAAGAAAGATGCTCTATGTTCATTCACCTAATTGAATGTCGGTATTTTTCTATCTTTCTCCTCTCAAGATTCTATAGACTGGAAACACAATGAAGACAATATAGTAATATATACTAGAGAAGTGGATTTAGCAAAGAAGAAAGTTTTGACTAGAGCTACTAACAATGTTATCAACCTGAATAGTCTCCGCTTGTAGCAGTCTATCGAGTGTAAGGGTAGAGTTTAATGAGCAGCTTCAAGAAATACAGAAATGATTATATGAAATTATCATATATCACCTAGGAAAAGACAGCAACAGCAGAGAGGACACCTTGGTGATTCTGGCTTCGTTCTACGTATATTAAGTTGTATTATATAAAAGAGTGAGCGCCACGAGTTATATGGGTGTCTCCACCACTAACCTCGCTATTAAAGTCACACCTCAAATCCTCCTTCATAATATACAACCTCGTATTTCTTTCTCGGTGGGAAGGGCAGTGTATCATTTAAGAGGTTAATAATGTAACAGAAGTCCCCCAAAAGGACCTACGAGGATCTACCCAAAACTGACCCTGGGCGAGTTATTCCTCTACAGTAAGATCATTTTTCCTACATTAAACGGGATGAAAGAGGGAGCTTTGGGTTTTTTCTCTGTATGTACACAACTCGACCTTGACACCCGTACTGGGGTGTCAAGACGCTTAAGAAGCCTCAGTCTCTCATTAGAAGGTTGAAGGTTGATGCTTATAAATGGCTCACTTTTCTGCTGCTGGCAGTATTAAAAGAATGTCTATTTTTCTTAATTCTAATGAGGTATTCATGTAATTCGACACCATCCTTCAGGAGTGAGGATTAACACACTGACTTAGAGAAACTAACTCGATCCTTGAGTAATTCAAGCCCATGTTGCCAAGATCAGAGGAAGACAAAAAAAAAATGCAATTGCAACTTGTATATTTACTACCAATTGAGAGTCATATACTTATATATCTGTTATATCTATGTGACTCTGATGGGTTAGTGATATACCCAATAAGAATATCTTATTATTTCACATGCACCTTTTAAATTACACCAAAGTGGTTGGGCCACTTACCTTTTATATCCTACCTCTCTCCCCCCCCCCTCCCACCCTTTTCCAATATTTCTATCCTTACCCATCCTTCTTCCTTACCCGTCTTACCAAAGCTCTGGTCATAAGAAGAAGGAAGACAAAAGTTGTTTAATTGCGAGTAACCAACTCGATCACGTAGGGAAAAACTACCTAAATCTTCCAGAGATAAACAAATGATAACCACAGAACTGGTCAAGAATTTACTAAAGAGTGACTTTATGATAACGCGTGATCAGAAAGACACAGCAAATTACAAATAAAAACCACAGACAATTTTTAAACACGTTCAGAAATAGATAGCATTACGAAGGCGACCCTGGGTCGTCGAAATACCTATCTAATTGCAGCTTTTTTGAAACCTCTTCTTGACATTGTGTTCCAGAACACTGTGGCCACACTATCCTGTATCACTTTGAACAAACCAAGAGTATGTCACCCAGAGAACAAATTCCTCGATAATTTTTCACTCTCATTGGGAACATCTAAAGAATGCAGATGTGATGGTTTAAGATGAATCTGAACGGGCAAGTGACGAGTGGGGGTACCACAAGGGTTTATACAAGAACCGGTACTATTTCTGGTATATGTAGCTGGAATTACTTAGAATATTGTGTAATATTAATTTTGAGGTTGAGGCAAAGTTGCAGCGACATATACGAACGGGAGAAATCAGGGACGAGTTCCAGGAAGGATGCGAACACACTGAAGGGTCATACAAATATCTATTGAGATTCGACCCCACCTGATCAGTATGTGGCCCAGCACATCTATCAATGGCTTACGCACCTATCACTGACCCACATACTTATCAGTGGTCCACACACCTATCACTGACCCACACACCTATCACTGACCGACACGCCTATCACTGTCCCACACACCTATCACTGTCCCACACACCTATCACTGTCCCACACGCCTATCACTGACCCACACACCTATCACTGACCCACACACCTATCCACTGACCCACACACCTATCACTGTCCCACATACCTATCACTGACCCAAACACCTATCACTGACCCAAACACCTGTCACTGTCCCACACACCTGTCACTGACCCAAACACCTATCACTGACACACACACCTATCACTGACCCACACACCTATCCCTGACCCACACACCTATCACTGACCCACACACCTATCACTGACCCACACACCTATCACTGACCCACACACCTATCACTGACCCACACACCTATCACTTATCACTAGTTTGCGAAATCCAAACACTTCTTACCCTCATTTTTCTCCTGTGTTCCACCCACACAGAGAGCAACGTGAAGTATGACCTAGATACTCTGAAGGTAATGGACTGCATAATACCCTAGGAGGAGGAGTAGTAGTAGGAGTAGGAGGAGGGAGAGGGAGTGAGAGGGAGGGAGGTATACAATCCGCTAACCTACATAACAAAATTCAGACTTGTTATCATCCGTCTCCTCATTCGTCACCTATCTTGGCTGTGTGTTTTTTTCTGGGTGTCAAAAACTTGTCAGTGGTTTCAAGAAACTGGAGGAGGCAGAGTGAGTCGACTCCCACTTACTCCCACACACTCACGGTTCACTCACTCACGGTTCACACACTCACGGTTCACTCACTCACGGTTCACACACTCACGGTTCGCTCACTCACGGTTCACTCACTCACGGTTCACTCACTCACGGTTCACTCACTCACGGTTCACACACTCACGGTTCACTCACCACGTGAATCTCACATGAAAATAGGCAAGATGTTCCAGTGTCTAACTTATCGTCTTCTTAAAAAAAATAATTTTTACTACCACTACTAGTAGTACTACTATTACTACTACTACTAATATTACTACTATTACTACTACAAATAATAATAATAAAGTGCAAAAGAATACAACAGTAAGAGCACAACAACGAGAATAACAACAAAAATATTGGATATCAAAATAATAAAAAATATTACTAGACGAGTTCCGTTCTAGAACCTTGGTCTAGGACCTTGGTCTAGGACCTTGATCTAGGACCATGATCTAGGACCTTGGTCTCGGACCTTGGTCTCGGACCTTGGTCTCGGACCTTGATCTAGGACCTTGATCTAGGATCTTGGTCTAGGACCTTGGTCTAGGACCTTGGTCTTCTAAACGTTTTTGTTTTTGTCTCTGCTATCACGCAGTTTTCAATGGAGCAGAGGCGAGTCTGTTATAAGTAGTGTGGGAGTGAGTTGTAGGAGTGTGGGAGTGAGCTGTGACAGTGAGTTGCAGAGAGTGAGAGAGAGTTGCAAGAGTGTGGGAATAGAACCAGCTAGGTTTGCTTCGGGCAGAAAAGCTAGAACACTAGTGACGCATACACTGACGCATACACTGACGCACACACTGACGCACACACTGACGCACAAATAACAAATATCTTCTAAACATATATCTACCTCCTCCCCCCTCCTAGGGTATCTTCAAGAAGGAGATGGACAGGCACCTAAAGTTAGTACCTGACCAGCCGGGTGTGGCTCGTACGTCGGTTTACGTGAGGCCAGAAGTAACAACCTCATTGATCCACCACGAGGCCTGGTCACGGACCAGGCCTCGGGGGCGTTGATCCCTAAAACCCTCTTCATCTCAGTCATAGCGCTGTTAGGAAATTAAGTTCAGGTATGAACCACAGGTATAATGCTCGCCCGTCGCTTCCTGGGTCTCTGGACTCAGGTATGAACCACAGGTACAATGCTCGCCCGTCGCTTCCTGGGTCTCTGGACTCAGGTATGAACCACAGGTACAATGCTCGCCCGTCGCTTCCTGGGTCTCTGGACTCAGGTATGAACCACAGGTACAATGCTCGCCCGTCGCTTCCTGGGTCTCTGGACTCAGGTATGAACCACAGGTACAATGCTCGCCCGTCGCTTCCTGGGTCTCTGGACTCAGGTATGAACCACAGATACAATGCTCGCCCGTCGCTTCCTGGGTCTCTGGACTCAGGTATGAACCACAGGTACAATGCTCGCCCGTCGCTTCCTGGGTCTCTGGACTCAGGTATGAACCACAGATACAATGCTCGCCCGTCGCTTCCTGGGTCTCTGGACTCAGGTATGAACCACAGGTACAATGCTCGCCCGTCGCTTCCTGGGTCTGTGGACTCAGGTATGAACCACAGGTACATTGCTCGCCCGTAGCTTCCTGGGTCTCTGGACTCAGGTATGAACCACAGGTACAATGCTCGCCCGTCGCTTCCCCTCAAGGAAGGTTCCTTGATGTTGGTGAGGGGCTCTTGATTTAGGGAATTGGATCTGTGCTCCAGTTCCCCGAATTAAGCCTGAATGCCTTCCACATCCCCCCCCCCAGGCGCTGTATAATCCTCCGGGTTTAGCGCTTCCCCCTTGATTATAATAATAATCGCCCGTCGCTTCCTGGGTCTCTGGACTCAGGTATGAACCACAGGTACAATGCTCGCCCGTCGCTTCCTGGGTCTCTGGACTCAGGTATGAGCCACAGGTACAATGCTCGCCCGTCGCTTCCTGGGTCTCTGGACTCAGGTATGAGCCACAGGTACAATGCTCGCCCGTCGCTTCCTGGGTCTCTGGACTCAGGTATGAACCACAGGTACAATGCTCGCTCGTCGCTTCCTGGGTCTCTGGACTCAGGTATGAACCACAGATACAATGCTCGCCCGTAGCTTCCTGGGTCTCTGGACTCAGGTATGAACCACAGGTACAATGCTCGCCCGTCGCTTCCTGGGTCTCTGGACTCAGGTATGAACCACAGGTACAATGCTCGCCCGTCGCTTCCTGGGTCTCTGGAGTCAGGTATGAACCACAGATACAATGCTCGCCCATCGCTTCCTGGGTCTCTGGACTCAGGTATGAACCACAGGTACAATGCTCGCTCGTCGCTTCCTGGGTCTCTGGACTCAGGTATGAACCACAGATACAATGCTCGCCCGTCGCTTCCTGGGTCTCTGGACTCAGGTATGAACCACAGGTACAATGCTCGCCCGTAGCTTCCTGGGTCTCTGGACTCAGGTATGAACCACAGGTACAATGCTCGCCCGTCGCTTCCTGGGTCTCTGGACTCAGGTATGAACCACAGGTACAATGCTCGCCCGTAGCTTTCTGGGTCTCTGGACTCAGGTATGAACCACAGGTACAATGCTCGCCCGTCGCTTCCTGGGTCTCTGGACTCAGGTATGAACCGCAGGTACAATGCTCGCCCGTAGCTTCCTGGGTCTCTGGACTCAGGTATGAGCCACAGGTACAATGCTCGCCTGTAGCTTCCTGGGTCTCTGGACTCAGGTATGAACCACAGGTACAATGCTCGCCCGTAGCTTCCTGGGTCTCTGGACTCAGGTATGAACCACAGGTACAATGCTCGCCTGTAGCTTCCTGGGTCTCTGGACTCAGGTATGGACCACAGGTACAATGCTCGCCCGTCGCTTCCTGGGTCTCTGGACTCAGGTATGAACCACAGGTACAATGCTCGCCTGTAGCTTCCTGGGTCTCTGGACTCAGGTATGAACCACAGGTACAATGCTCGCCTGTAGCTTCCTGGGTCTCTGGACTCAGGTATGGACCACAGGTACAATGCTCGCCTGTAGCTTCCTGGGTCTCTGGACTCAGGTATGAACCACAGGTACAATGCTCGCCTGTAGCTTCCTGGGTCTCTGGACTCAGGTATGAACCACAGGTACAATGCTCGCCCGTCGCTTCCTGGGTCTCTGGACTCAGGTATGAACCACAGGTACAATGCTCGCCCGTAGCTTCCTGGGTCTCTGGACTCAGGTATGAACCACAGGTACAATGCTCGCCCGTAGCTTCCTGGGTCTCTGGAATCAGGTATGAACCACAGATACAATGCTCGCCCGTCGCTTCCTGGGTCTCTGGACTCAGGTATGAACCACAGGTACAATGCTCGCCTGTAGCTTCCTGGGTCTCTGGACTCGGGTATGGACCACAGGTACAATGCTCGCCCGTAGCTTCCTGGGTCTCTGGACTCAGGTATGAACCACAGGTACAATGCTCGCCCGTCGCTTCCTGGGTCTCTGGACTCAGGTATGAACCACAGGTACAATGCTCGCCAGTAGCTCCCTGGGTCTCTGGACTCAGGTATGAACCACAGGTACAATGCTCGCCTGTAGCTTCCTGGGTCTCTGGACTCAGGTATGAACCACAGATACAATGCTCGCCCGTAGCTCCCTGGGTCTCTGGACTCAGGTATGAACCACAGATACAATGCTCGCCCGTCGCTTCCTGGTTCCTATGGCTGTGGGGCTGGTTGCCTCTCTGTCTCTCTCTCCAGCGACTGGTTTACATTGTTCTTGCTTTTAGGTGTTGCTGCTGTTGCTTGTGGTGCTGTGGTTCACATACTTATATTGTTACTGCTGATGAGGTTTTTATTTCAAGTATTGTTGTTGGTGTTAATTCAGAATATGTTGTTGGTAGTGGTGGTGGTACTGCATCTTGTTGCTGTTGTTGGTGGCAGTGTTATTACTGGTGGCACTTCAGTTGTTGTCTGTTGTTGGTGTTTGCGTTTCAGCTATTGTTTTTGTTACTTCAGGTAATGGTGTTTTTGGTGGCATTTGACAAGGTGTTGGTATTTGTATTTCCTCATCTCCTGCTACAACAATCGTCACTGATTTTCTCCCGTTGTTGATTCCTTTCTTCTGCCTCTACCGTTGTCTTTTCTTCTCTGTCGTCGTTTTATCCCGTCTGCTTGTACCGTTGTACAGTGTCTCAGCTGCCACAGTGACCGGCAGGTGCTGTTGCTAATGTCCTGTCGGCATTTAGGACAGTGCTTCATAACTTTTGTTTAATAATTCTCGAGAAACGTCAAAATACAACTCAAGACACGATTCTGGTCACAGTCATTTGTTTGTTATTAACCTCAGCAACGCGACACACTTGCATCTTTTACAAGGACTTGTCAACATAACACTTGAAGTGGTAGTTGTTTTTTCTCGCGGACCGACTGCGGAAAAAAATGAACGAAGAGGGTTTAAATTCCAAACAAACCAGAGAAATGGTAACAAAGACAGACACAGGAGAAGGCAGAGAGAGAGAGAGAAGATATACAAGTGGACACAGCTGACCATGGCCGACAAGTATCAAGTGTGAGGGTGAGGCAAACAACTGTGTTACTAGAGTGGGTGTTGTGCTCTAGCTCTTGGCACAGCCTCTTAGCTCTCGCCTGGCTCACGTACACACTTCTACACCAACGAATTGTTTTATTTCTCCCGTATTTTTCCCCTCCTAGTTAATTTCAGTTCAGATCCTCTCTTGTAATGAATTAATTCCTCCGAGTCCCATGGTCTTGATCCTTTCCAAGGTGAATAATCTGATTTTATCTAACTTATCTACGTGCCGGAGGATCTTGTACGTTGTGATCATCTCTCCTCTTGTTTCTTGTTCTTCTAGAGACGTTAAATCTTATTCGGGGCCTTTCTTCAAACTTTTCAATGCTCATTTATTGCATTATCCTGGTTGTGAATCAGTAATTTTTCTATTTTGAATATACATTTATTACTTAATATTGTCTGTTAAGGGCTCCAGAATGGAGGTAATTACTCGAGGATATATCCTTCATATAGAGTGAAAACCTAGTTAGGGAAACTGTTGAGATTTCTTTGCTAATCTGGCGTATGCTAATAGTACTAAGTTTTACGTATACTTTTCATATATCTCTGATCTGGTATAGTGTCAAATCTCGTCTTAATATTCAGTAAATCCCGCTTTATCGTCGTTATCTTAGTGTATAACTCTGGTAGGTATACAAGTCGGAACTTTATCCCTCTCTACAGCTGTACTGGTTGTCCAGAAGACTACTATTCTCTAGGTACACCTCCACTCTCCTTATCTGGAGCAGAGAATAACACGGTGGCTACGGGAAGTGTTGTAACTCAGGTACTTGACGAGGTTAACGTAACTTAACTCGGCTTAACATAACTGACCTTATCATAACGTAACCTTGACACTATGGCCTGCATATTTACGGGTTGCGTGGCTGACACCCTCAACTACGTCGGGGGAGAGGCGGGGGAGGCTGGAGGGAGACTCGCAGGGAGTAAATGGAGGAGTTACCACAGAGATACTGGAGGAGGCATCAACAGAGATAATGGAGGAGGCATCAAAAGAGATAATGGAGGAGGCATCAACAGAGATACTGGAGGAGGCATCAACAGAGATAATGGAGGAGGCA
This sequence comes from Cherax quadricarinatus, assembly GCF_038502225.1. NCBI lineage: Eukaryota > Metazoa > Arthropoda > Malacostraca > Decapoda > Parastacidae > Cherax > Cherax quadricarinatus. The sequence continues at coordinate 1,772,167 of NC_091332.1, forward strand.
TCAAAAGAGATAATGGAGGAGGCATCAACAGAGATAATGGAGGAGGCATCAACAGAGATAATGGAGGAGGCATCAACAGAGATAATGGAGGAGGCATCAACAGAGATAACGGAGGAGGCATCAACAGAGATAATGGAGGAGGCATCAACAGAGATAATGGAGGAGGCATCAACAGAGATAATGGAGGAGGCATCAACAGAGATAACGGAGGAGGCATCAACAGAGATACTGGAGGAGGCATCAACAGAGATAATGGAGGAGGCAGCACCAGAGATAATGGAGGAGGCAGCTGGAGGAGGCATCAACAGAGATAATGGAGGAGGCATCAACAGAGATAACGGAGGAGGCATCAACAGAGATAACGGAACAGGCATCAACAGAGATAACAGAGATGTTTATGTCGGATGTGATCATTGATACAAAATTTCTACATATAATGAGCTGACATTATTTGTGTTAACTCTCAAACAACTTAAGATCATAACTGTGACTGTTACTACATAACTGTTGTGTTGGTCACGATGTGTGTTTATTGTTGATAGTGACAACCATCACCTGGATGTTGTCATCCACCACCCAGTCATCCACCACCCAGTCATCCACCACCCAGTCATCCACCACACTAACAGTCATCCACCACCCAGTCATCCACAACCCAGTCATCCACCACCCAGTCATCCACCACCCAGTCATCCACAACCCAGTCATCCACCACACTAACAGTGTCATCCACCACACTAACAGTGTCATCCACCACACTAACAGTGTCATCCATCACACTAACAGTGTCATCCACCACACTAACAGTGTCATCCACCACACTAACAGTGTCATCCATCACACTAACAGTGTCATCCACAACCCAGTTATCCACCACACTAACAGTGTCATCCACCACCCAGTTATCCATCACACCAACAGTGTCATCCACCACACTAACAGTGTCATCCACCACACTAACAGTGTCATCCACCACACTAACAGTGTCATCCACCACACTAACAGTGTCATCAATCACACTAACAGTGTCATCCATCACACTAACAGTGTCATCCACCACACTAACAGTGTCATCCACCACACTAACAGTGTCATCCACCACACTAACAGTGTCATCAATCACACTAACAGTGTCATCCACCACACTAACAGTGTCATCCACCACACTAACAGTGTCATCCACCACACTAACAGTGTCATCCACCACACTAACAGTGTCATCCACCACACTAACAGTGTCATCAATCACACTAACAGTGTCATCCACCACACTAACAGTGTCATCCACCACACCAACAGTGTCATCCACCACACCAACAGTGTCATCCACCACACTAACAGTGTCATCCACCACACTAACAGTGTCATCAATCACACTAACAGTGTCATCCATCACACTAACAGTGTCATCCACCACACTAACAGTGTCATCCACCACACTAACAGTGTCATCCACCACACTAACAGTGTCATCAATCACACTAACAGTGTCATCCACCACACTAACAGTGTCATCCACCACACTAACAGTGTCATCCACCACACTAACAGTGTCATCCACCACACTAACAGTGTCATCAATCACACTAACAGTGTCATCCACCACACCAACAGTGTCATCCACCACACTAACAGTGTCATCCACCACACCAACAGTGTCATCCACCACACTAACAGTGTCATCCACCACACCAACAGTGTCATCCATCACACTAACAGTGTCATCCACCACACTAACAGTGTCATCCACCACACTAACAGTGTCATCCACCACACCAACAGTGTCATCAATCACACTAACAGTGTCATCCACCACACTAACAGTGTCATCCACCACACCAACAGTGTCATCCACCACACCAACAGTGTCATCCACCACACCAACAGTGTCATCCACCACACCAACAGTGTCATCCACCACACCAACAGTGTCATCCACCACACTAACAGTGTCATCCACCACACTAACAGTGTCATCCACCACACTAACAGTGTCATCCACCACACTAACAGTGTCATCAATCACACTAACAGTGTCATCCACCACACTAACAGTGTCATCAATCACACTAACGGTGTCATCCACCACACTAACAGTGTCATCCACCACACCAACAGTGTCATCCACCACACCAACAGTGTCATCCACCACACCAACAGTGTCATCCACCGTCTCAACAATGCACTCAGCCTCTTCACATCTTATAATGTCTTCTCCAGTGGATCATCAATTACCCTTCAGTGACAGTGGGACCATCAATATGCATCAATGATTCATTGGTTTCAACCATCCCTCCCATCATTGGTTTCAACCAACCCTCCCATCATTGGTTTCAACCATCCCTCCCATCATTGGTTTCAACCAACCCTCCCATCATTGGTTTCAACCATCCCTGCCATCATTGGTTTCAACCATCCCTCCCATCATTGGTTTCAACCAACCCTCCCATCATTGGTTTCAACCATCCCTGCCATCATTGGTTTCAACCAACCCTCCCATCATTGGTTTCAACCATCCCTGCCATCATTGGTTTCAACCATCCCTCCCATCATTGGTTTCAACCATCCCTCCCATCATTGGTTTCAACCATCCCTGCCATCATTGGTTTCAACCATCCCTGCCATCATTGGTTTCAACCATCCCTCCCATCATTGGTTTCAACCATCCCTCCCATCATTGGTTTCAACCATCCCTCCCATCATTGGTTTCAACCATCCCTGCCATCATTGGTTTCAACCATCCCTGCCATCATTGGTTTCAACCATCCCTCCCATCATTGGTTTCAACCATCCCTCCCATCATTGGTTTCAACCATCCCTCCCATCATTGGTTTCAACCATCCCTCCCATCATTGGTTTCAACCATCCCTGCCATCATTGGTTTCAACCATCCCTGCCATCATTGGTTTCAACCATCCCTCCCATCATTGGTTTCAACCATCCCTCCCATCATTGGTTTCAACCATCCCTCCCATCATTGGTTTCAACCATCCCTGCCATCATTGGTTTCAACCATCCCTCCCATCATTGGTTTCAACCATCCCTCCCATCATTGGTTTCAACCATCCCTGCCATCATTCCTCCTCCATAATCTTCGTATTGTTCTCCTTATTCTGTTTTTCCTCACAGACTTTATTTGCACTATTTGTCTGTTTATATGAGATAATTTGATGATTTGTCATTATCTCTCTGTGATGCCTCCTGCATTACCTCTCTGTGATGCCTCCTGCATTATCTCTCTGTGATGCCTCCTGCATTATCTCTGTGATGCCTCCTGCATTATCTCTCTGTGATGCCTCCTGCATTATCTCTGTGATGCCTCCTGCATTATCTCTCTGTGATGCCTCCTGCATTATCTCTGTGATGCCTCCTGCATTACCTCTCTGTGATGCCTCCTGCATTATCTCTCTGTGATGCCTCCTGCATTATCTGTGACGCCTCCTGCATTATCTGTGATGCCTCCTGCATTATCTCTCTGTGATGCCTCCTGCATTATCTCTCTGTGATGCCTCCTGCATTATCTCTCTGTGATGCCTCCTGCATTATCTCTCTGTGACGCCTCCTGCATTATCTCTCTGTGATGCCTCCTGCATTATCTCTCTGTGATGCCTCCTGCATTATCTCTCTGTGATGCCTCCTGCATTATCTCTCTGTGATGCCTCCTGCATTATCTCTCTGTGATGCTTCCTGTATTATCTCTCTGTGATGCCTCCTCCATTATCTCTCTGTGATGCCTCCTCCATTATCTCTCTGTGATGCCTCCTCCATTATCTCTCTGTGATGCCTCCTCCATTATCTCTCTGTGATGCCTCCTCCATTATCTCTCTGTGATGCCTCCTCCATTATCTCTCTGTGATGCCTCCTGCATTATCTCTCTGTGATGCCTCCTCCATTATCTCTCTGTGATGCCTCCTGCATTATCTCTCTGTGATGCCTCCTGCATTATCTCTGTGATGCCTCCTGCATTATCTCTCTGTGATGTCTCCTGCATTATCTCTCTGTGATGCCTCCTCCATTATCTCTGTGATGCCTCCTGCATTATCTCTCTGTGATGCCTCCTGCATTATCTCTGCCTAATCCGTTACCTCTGTTGATGCCTCCTCCATTATCTCTGTGGTAACTCCTCCATTTACTCCCTGCGAGTCTCCCTCCAGCCTCCCCCGCCTCTCCCCCGACGTAGTTGAGGGTGTCAGCCACGCAACCCGTAAATATGCAGGCCATAGTGTCAAGGTTACGTTATGATAAGGTCAGTTATGTTAATCCGAGTTAAGTTACGTTAACCTCAAGTACCTGAGTTACAACACTTCCCGTAGACACCGTGTTATTCTCTGCTCCAGATAACTGAAGCTTGTTATAGATAACCTCACAGTTATCATCAACGATTGTTCAGCGCTAAATCATTGTCTTCTCGCTGCTTTGTAGAAAGTTCTGTTGTTTTTCTCTCATTCCGAGAGGAACCAGTCGACGTCTGTGATCCTTAAATATTGCATTTTCCGCAACTTTACTGTGGAAACACCTTGCTTACATAGAAGTTTCTTAAGTCAAGTATGTGTGAAAATAACAGTTATAATCGCCTGTATTCGACTGAAGAAGAATTAGACACATGTACAATGTCTGGGTATCTTTATTTGTAGACGTTTCGCCAACCAGCAGCTTGTTTCGCGGGCGAAACGTGCTCATACATTAACTAGTAGGTATAATGTACCATCGCTATGAACATGTTTTACTCAGCCAGTTTCAAGACTGTGATTTCGTGTATAGGGCAAGGAGGAACAACATCTTGTAGGAGTGAGGAAGAGCCAGTTGTGAGTGTGGGGGAAGTTCGTGAGGCAGTAGGTAAAATGAAAGTGGGTAAGGCAGCCGGGATTGATGGGATAAAGATAGAAATGTTAAAAGCAGGTGGGGATATAGTTTTTGAGTGGTTGGTGCAATTATTGAATAAATGTATGGAAGAGGGTAAGGTACCTAGGGACTGGCAGAGAGCATGCATAGTTCCTTTGTATAAAGGCAAAGGGGATAAAAGAGAGTGCAAAAATTATAGGGGGATAAGTCTGTTGAGTATACCTGGCAAAGTGTATGGTAGAGTTATTATTGAAAGAATTAAGAGTAAGACGGAGAATAGGATAGCAGATGAACAAGGAGGCTTTAGGAAAGGTAGGGGGTGTGTGGACCAGGTGTTTACAGTGAAACATATAAGTGAACAGTATTTAGATAAGGCTAAAGAGGTCTTTGTGGCATTTATGGATTTGGAAAAGGCGTATGACAGGGTGGATAGGGGGGCAATGTGGCAGATGTTGCAGGTGTATGGTGTAGGAGGTAGGTTACTGAAAGCAGTGAAGAGTTTTTACGAGGATAGTGAGGCTCAAGTTAGAGTATGTGGGAAAGAGGGAGATTATTTCCCAGTAAAAGTAGGCCTTAGACAAGGATGTGTGATGTCACCGTGGTTGTTTAATATATTTATAGATGGGGTTGTAAGAGAAGTAAACGCGAGGGTCTTGGCAAGAGGCGTGGAGTTAAAAGATAAAGAATCACATAAAGTGGGAGTTGTCACAGTTGCTCTTTGCTGATGACACTGTGCTCTTGGGAGATTCTGAAGAGAAGTTTACCTGGAGTTTACCTGGAGAGAGTTTCGGGGGTCAACGCCCCCGCGGCCCGGTCTGTGACCAGGCCTCCTGGTGGATCAGCGCCTGATCAACCAGGCTGTTGCTGCTGGCTGCACGCAAACCAACGTACGAGCCACAGCCCGGCTGATCAGGAAGTGACTTTAGGTGCTTGTCCAGTGCCAGCTTGAAGACTGCCAGGGGTCTGTTGGTAATCCCCCTTATGTGTGCTGGGAGGCAGTTGAACAGTCTCGGGCCCCTGACACTTATTGTATGGTCTCTTAACGTGCTAGTGACACCCCTGCTTTTCATTGGGGGGATGGTGCATCGTCTGCCAAGTCTTTTGCTTTCGTAGTGAGTGATTTTCGTGTGCAAGTTCGGTACTAGTCCCTCTAGGATTTTCCAGGTGTATATAATCATGTATCTCTCCCTCCTGCGTTCCAGGGAATACAGGTTTAGAAACCTCAAGCGCTCCCAGTAATTGAGGTGTTTTATCTCCGTTATGCGCGCCGTGAAAGTTCTCTGTACATTTTCTAGGTCGGCAATTTCACCTGCCTTGAAAGGTGCTGTTAGAGTGCAGCAATATTCCAGCCTAGATAGAACAAGTGACCTGAAGAGTGTCATCATGGGCTTGGCCTCCCTAGTTTTGAAGGTTCTCATTATCCATCCTGTCATTTTTCTAGCAGATGCGATTGATACAATGTTATGGTCCTTGAAGGTGAGATCCTCCGACATAATCACTCCCAGGTCTTTGACGTTGGTGTTTCGCTCTATTTTGTGGCCAGAATTTGTTTTGTACTCTGATGAAAATTTAATTTCCTCATGTTTACCATATCTGAGTAATTGAAATTTCTCATCGTTGAACTTCATATTGTTTTCTGCAGCCCACTGAAAGATTTGGTTGATGTCCGCCTGGAGCCTTGCAGTGTCTGCAATGGAAGACACTGTCATGCAGATTCGGGTGTCATCTGCAAAGGAAGACACGGTGCAGAGGTTGGTGGATGAATTTGGTAGGGTATGTAAAAGAAGAAAATTAAAAGTGAATACAGGAAAGAGTAAGGTTATGAGGATAACAAAAACATTAGGTGATGAAAGATTGGATATCAGATTGGAGGGAGAGAGTATGGAGGAGGTGAATGTATTCAGATATTTGGAAGTGGACATATCAGCGGATGGGTCTATGAAAGATGAGGTGAATCATAGAATTGATGAGGGGAAAAGGGTGAGTGGTGCACTTAGGAGTCTGTGGAGACAAAGAACTTTGTCCTTGGAGGCAAAGAGGGGAATGTATGAGAGTATAGTTTTACCAACGCTCTCATATATGGGTGTGAAGCATGGGTGATGAATGTTGCAGCGAGGAGAAGGCTGGAGGCAGTGGAGATGTCATGTCTGAGGGCAATATGTGGTGTGAATATAATGCAGAGAATTCGTAGTTTGGAAGTTAGGAGGAGGTGCGGTATTGCCAAAACTGTTGTCCAGAGGGCTGAGGAAGGGTTGTTGAGGTGGTTCGGACATGTAGAGAGAATGGAGCAAAGCAGAATGACTTCAAGAGTGTATCAGTCTGTAGTGGAAGGAAGGCGGGGTAGGGGTCGGCCTAGGAAAGGTTGGAGGGAGGGGGGTAAAGGAGGTTTTGTGTGCGAAGGGCTTGGACTTTCAGCAGGCATGCGTGAGCGTGTTTGATAGGAGTGAATGGAGACAAATGGTTTTTAATTCTTGACGTGCTGTTGGAGTGTGGGCAAAGTAACATTTATGAAGGGATTCAGGAAAACCGGCAGGCCGGACTTGAGTCCTGGAGATGGGAAGTACAGTGCCTGCACTCTGAAGGAGGGGTGTTAATGTTGCAGTTTAAAAACTGTAGTGTAAAGCACCCTTCTGGCAAGACAGTGATGGAGTGAATGATGGTGAAAGTTTTTCTTTTTCGGGCCACCCTGCCTTGGTGGGAATCGGCCAGTGTGTTAATAAAAAAAATCGATATTTTTTCTGATTTCTGTTTTCGTCTTCTGTGTCAAATGTTGTGCTTCTCTTGATATGCTGTACACTAACGGCCCCCGTCAAGGCTGGCGACATTGCAGACCTGGAGAGTGTACAAAGAACTTTCACGGCACAAAGTGCGATAAGGCACCTAAACTACTGGGAACGGTTGAAGGTCCTTGATCTGTATTCCCTGGAACGCAGGCGAGAGAGATACATGATAATATACACTTGGAAGGTCCTGGAGGGATTGATACCAAACCTGCACACGAAAATTACTCCATATGAAAGCAAAAGACTCGGCAGGTGATGCAACATTTCCCCGATGAAAAGCAGGGGCGCCACGAGTACTCTGAGACACAACACAGTAAGTGTCAGGGACCCAAGACTGTTCAATTGCCTCCTAGCATACATAAGGGGGATTACCAATAGACCCCTGACTGTCTTCAAGAAGGCACTGGACAAGCACCTAAAGTCAGTACCTGACCAACCGGGCTGTGGTTCATACGTCAGCTTGCGTGCGGCCAAAAGTAACATCCTGCTTGATCAGGCCCTGATCCACCATGACGCCTGGTCTCAGACCGGGCCGCGGGGGCGTCGACCCCCGAAACCCTCTCCAGGTAATATCGTCAGCAATTGCATTCATGGGAGGGGGGATAAAACTCGTTGCGGCCTGGGAAGGGGGGAGGGTTGGAGGTACTCAAGTTCTGTCCAGGAAAGGTGAGGGAGGTATGACAACCATATGACGGTGATACCACTTACCATGATGCCGGCTGAGAAACACGTTACGGTGATACATATTCCCATAACATTGTCCTCCAGTTGTGTCTTCGTCTCCATCTTTCTTATCACAGGAGAGATCATGTTTACGCAGAAAGCTGTACACCAATAACCTTCACCTCAACCTTTTAGCCTACTGCCTACATGTATATGTAAACCAAAATTTGTGTTTTTAAACTAAAGTGTCTAAATGAACTCTGGCTTACCGGTCCACCCATTAAAAAAATCAAGTAGCTGACACATACGCCAGAGGTCGCTGCTCTCATTGCCAGCCGTAGCACCAAAGATGCTACGGCTGGCAATGAGTTCCTCATCAGCATCCTGGGACCTTCTTGAGGGTCCAAGAACTATAGCTCAACACCTTTAGTGTGCCAAGAATTGGAAGCTAACACCCCCAGGAGGCCCAGGAACGTAAACTCAGGTCAATAAATTCTTGAAAATTCACTCCACCAGATTATACTCAAATTTAGAGAAAACCGAATTTGAAGAATGGCACACTATAACAGCCAGACTTATGACATAATATTTCAGTGCCATGAAGTTGTATACAAAAGTGCCCTCTGATAATGAGGGGCACGAGGGGGGAGGGGAAAGAGGGGCATCTGGGTAACGTCACCTGGCAGGGTGGAGTTAGTTTGTGTTACTGAGCATCTCTGAATTGTGTTGCTTCATGCTGAGTCTGGTTTTAGGGAACTTACTTCAACACTGAATTTAAATTCTACATGTGAATATTCATTTGTTGGTATATAATCTTAATTCATTATATCTCCGGCATATCTTCGTAAATCCCCTTTTCCTTGAGTAAGATGGATCATCCCGAGAGATGACGATTCACAAGCGATATTAACTCCATCTCTGCTGGAACGATAACTTAGAAGCGGACTGAGTGAGTGAGTGACGGACTGAGTGACGATATTTTCACTGCCCTACTGAAGACTCCCAGCCGAGACTGACAAATTTTATTACCTGTTATATGGAACCCCTCCAGCGTGGTGGAATATGACAGGGAAGAATTACTTTAGCTTCTCATAATGGAACTAACATAGAGAGTACGATAGCAACACACTGCTGATGAATTCAGTAGACCTTAATAAATAAAAATGGCAGTGTGTTATGGGTGATTCGTCACTGTTATGGACTGTGGTGATCAACGAAACCTCTGTCGACCTGACCCACAGATTGTGGGCAGGAACATTTCTACCTCTATCTCAATGAGGGTGGTTCAGGAGACTGCTACAACCTGATCAGCAAGGCGACATGATTATCACATTAGCTGCAGCAGCTGCTCAAGGCGATTGATGTGTGAGGTAAGTAACACCAGCCGTGAGGAGTTGTAGCTGGTGTGGAGTGGAGGACGTAGGATGATGCTGGTGGTAGTTATAGTGGTCGTGGAGATGATGGTGATGGTTATGATGTGGAGGTGGTGGTAGTAGTAGTAGTAGTAGTAGGGACAACGATGAGGCTGTTAGTGGTTGTGGTGACGGTGGCTAATAATTGTTACATTAATATTTTTATTATTTTTTTTATTATCACACTGGCCGATTCCCACCAAGGCAGGGTGGCCCGAAAAAGAAAAACTTTCACTATCATTCACTCCATCACTGTCTTACCAGAAGGGTGCTTTACACTACAGTTTTTAAACTGCAAGATTAACACCCCTCCTTCAGAGTGCAGGCACTGTACTTCCCATCTCCAGGACTCAAGTCCGGCCTGCCGGTTTCCCTGAACCCCTTCATAAATGTTACTTTGCTCACACTCCAACAGCACGTCAAGTATTAAAAACCATTTGTCTCCATTCACTCCTATCAAACACGCTCACGCATGCCTGCTGGAAGTCCAAGCCCCTCGCACACAAAACCTCCTTTACCCCCCCCTCCAACCTTTCCTAGGCCGACCCCTACCCCGCCTTCCTTCCACTACAGACTGATACACTCTTGAAGTTATTCTGTTTCGCTCCATTCTCTCCACATGTCCGAACCACCTCACCTAACCCTTCCTCAGCCCTCTGGACAACAGTTTTGGTAATCCCGCACCTCCTCCTAACTTCCAAACTACGAATTCTCTGCATTATATTCACACCACACATTGCTCTCAGACATGACATCTCCACTGCCTCCAGCCTTCTCCTCGCTGCAACATTCATCACCCATGCTTCACACCCATATAAGAGCGTTGGTAAAACTATACTCTCATACATTCCCCTCTTTGCCTCCAAGGACAAAGTTCTTTGTCTCCACAGACTCCTAAGTGCACCACTCACCCTTTTCCCCTCATCAATTCTATGATTCACCTCATCTTTCATAGACCCATCCTCTGACACGTCCACTCCCAAATATCTGAATACATTCACCTCCTCCATACTCTCTCCCTCCAATCTGATATCCAATCTTTCATCACCTAATCTTTTTGTTATCCTCATAACCTTACTCTTTCCTGTATTCACTTTCAATTTTCTTCTTTTACATACCCTATCTTTTGCAACTCCATGCCTCTTGCCAAGACCCTCGCATTTACTTCTCTTACAACCCCATCTATAAATATATTAAACAACCACGGTGACATCACACATCTTTGTCTAAGGCCTACTTTTACTGGGAAATAATTTCCCTCTTTCCTACATACTCTAACTTGAGCCTCACTATCCTCGCAAAAACTCTTCACTGCTTTCAGTAACCTACCTCCTACACCATACACCTGCAACATCTGCCACATTGCCCCCCTATCCACCCTGTCATACGCCTTTTCCAAATCCATAAATGCCACAAAGACCTCTTTAGCCTTATCTAAATACTGTTCACTTACATGTTTCACTGTAAACACCTGGTCCACACACCCCCTACCTTTCCTAAAGCTTCCTTGTTCATCTGCTATCCTATTCTCCGTCTTACTCTTAATTCTTTCAATAATAACTCTACCATACACTTTGCCAGGTATACTCAACAGACTTATCCCCCTATAATTTTTGCACTCTCTTTTATCCCCTTTGCATTTATACAAAGGAACTATGCATGCTCTCTGCCAATCCCTAGGTACCTTACCCTCTTCCATACATTTATTAAATAATTGCACCAACCACTCCAAAACTATATCCCCACCTGCTTTTAACATTTCTATCTTTATCCCATCAATCCCAGCTGCCTTACCCCCTTTCATTTTACCTACTGCCTCACGAACTTCCCCCACACTCACAACTGGCTCTTCCTCACTCCTACAAGATGTTGTTCCTCCTTGCCCTATACACGAAATCACAGCTTCCCTATCTTCATCAACATTTAACAATTCCTCAAAATATTCCCTCCATCTTCCCAATACCTCTAACTCTCCATTTAATAACTCTCCTCTCCTATTTTTAACTGACAAATCCATTTGTTCTCTAGGCTTTCTTAACTTGTTAATCTCACTCCAAAACTTTTTCTTATTTTCAACAAAATTTGTTGATAACATCTCACCCACTCTCTCATTTGCTCTCTTTTTACATTGCTTCACCACTCTCTTAACCTCTCTCTTTTTCTCCATATACTCTTCCCTCCTTGCATCACTTCTACTTTGTAAAAACTTCTCATATGCTAACTTTTTCTCCCTTACTACTCTCTTCACATCATCATTCCACCAATCGCTCCTCTTCCCTCCCGCACCCACTTTCCTGTAACCACAAACTTCTGCTGAACACTAACACTACATTTTTAAACCTACCCCATACCTCTTCGACCCCATTGCCTATGCTCTCATTAGCCCATCTATCCTCCAATAGCTGTTTATATCTTACCCTAACTGCCTCCTCTTTTAGTTTATAAACCTTCACCTCTCTCTTCCCTGATGCTTCTATTCTCCTTGTATCCCATCTACCTTTTACTCTCAGTGTAGCTACAACTAGAAAGTGATCTGATATATCTGTGGCCCCTCTATAAACATGGACATCCTGAAGTCTACTCAACAGTCTTTTATCTACCAATACATAATCCAACAAACTACTGTCATTTCGCCCTACATCATATCTTGTATACTTATTTATCCTCTTTTTCTTAAAATATGTATTACCTATAACTAAACCCCTTTCTATACAAAGTTCAATCAAAGGGCTCCCATTATCATTTACACCTGGCACCCCAAACTTACCTACCACACCCTCTCTAAAAGTTTCTCCTACTTTAGCATTCAGATCCCCTACCACAATCACTCTCTCACTTGGTTCAAAGGCTCCTATACATTCACTTAACATCTCCCAAAATCTCTCTCTCTCCTCTACATTCCTCTCTTCTCCAGGTGCATACACGCTTATTATGACCCACTTCTCACATCCAACCTTTACTTTAATCCACATAATTCTTGAATTTACACATTCATATTCTCTTTTCTCCTTCCATAACTGATCATTCAACATTACTGCTACCCCTTCCTTTGCTCTAACTCTCTCAGATACTCCAGATTTAATCCCATTTATTTCCCCCCACCGAAACTCCCCTACCCCCTTCAGCTTTGTTTCGCTTAGGGCCAGGACATCCAACTTCTTTTCATTCATAACATCAGCAATCATCTGTTTCTTGTCATCCGCACTACATCCACGCACATTTAAGCATCCCAGTTTTATAAAGTTTTTCTTCTCTTTTTTAGTAAATGTCTACAGGAGAAGGGGTTACTAGCCCATTGCTCCCGGCATTTTAGTCGCCTCATACGACACGCATGGCTTACGGAGGAAAGATTCTTTTCCACTTCCCCATGGACAATAGAAGAAATAAAGAGGAACAAGAGCTATTTAGAAAAAGGAGAAAAACCTAGATGTGTGTATATATATATGCATGTGCGTGTCTGTGAAGTGTGACCAAAGTGTAAGTAGGAGTAGCAAGATATACCTGTTATCTAGCGTGTTTATGAGACAGAAAAAGAAACCAGCAATCCTACCATCATGCAAAACAGTTACAGGTTTCTGTTTCACAGTCATCTGGCAGGACGGTAGTACTTCCCTGGGTGGTTGCTGTCTACCAACCTACTACCTGTTACATTAATATTAGGATATATCTAAAATCACCATATTAACGAGGGTTAATAAGGTCATTGATCATCATAATACCAACAAATTCATCCCTTAAATATGCATCTGCAAAACTATCATTCAGTCCACCACATTGCCAGAGCCAGTAAATGGGTCACCTTATGACAGTCCTGTGCCAGGTAATTTCTCCCTGACGAAGAAAACAAAAACAGTGTACTTGTTTATACATTTGCCCACCTATTTATAGTTATACGAGTACAGGAATGTTCATTAGACGCCTTGATTCCTGACGCATTTTTTTTTAGGACGCGATTCAAAACAACCGAGCTGTGGTTCGTACGTCAGTTTGCGTGCTACCAGTAGTGACAGCCTGGTTGATCAGGTCCTGATCCACCACGAGGCCCGGTCTCAGACCGAGCCGCGGAAGCGTTGACCCCCGAAACCCTCTCCAGGTAAACTCCAGATAAGACACCCAGGTGCCTTGTTTTGCTGCTAGGTGAATAAGGAGAGAAGGTGAAAGGAAGCAAGCACGTGTGTATTGTATCGTGTATTGTAAATTTTGTGTTTGGAGGTTGGTAGTGTTCTTGAGCTTCTAGCTGAGGGTTGTCGCAAGGTGGACATACAATACCAGTGTCTGCGACATATCGCTTGCCTCCCGTGATTGTTTCTGACAGCCAGACAACACTCCTGGCGCACCTACAGCGAGGGCAATGACTTGTGTGTGTACTCACCTATATGTGGTTGCAGGGGTCGTGTGTGTGTGACACACAAATCAAACAAATACAGATAAGCATACGCACAAACACATCTCATATGCAAATGCAAAATATTGCACATGCACACACACACACACACACACACACACACACACACACACACACACACACACACACACACACACACACACACACACACACACACACACACACACACACACACACACATTCTCTCCGTCTCTCCACGTAAGCGGCCAAAATATAAAAAAATGGTTTGGTATTAGGTCAGTTTAGGATGCATAATACACATCACTGCCTCGAATAAGATGCATCATTGACTCGAACGAATGCAATACACTCTCCTGTGTGTACGTCAATCAGCGTTGGCATGTGTGAGTGTAGTGCGTGCCACTAACACGCCTCAACACAATAACAACGAAAGCAAGAGTACAGGTTGAGATTTCTAGGTTCTGTATGACAGAACGTAGAGAAAGTGCAAACTCCTGCTCGGGACAGAGTGAAAGTGAAGCTACAGTGGAGGACAGAAGTGTAGTTACAATACTGTAGAAGACAGAGGTGTGGTTACACTACTGTAGAGTATAGAAGTGTAGATACAGAAATGTAACTACAGTACTGTAGAGGATAAAACCTGAACCGGGCTCGTGTAATAGACCAAACTGGTTAGTACTCTTATTCTCCATTTACATACACACTCGTGTATATGTTTATATACACACCCATATATATATTATTATATACACACCCATGTATATGTTTATATACACACCCATATATTATATACACACCCATGTATATGTTTATATACACACCCATATATATTATTATTATATACACACCCATGTATATGTTTATATACACACCCATGTATATGTTTACATACACACCCATGTATATGTTTATATACACACCCATGTATATGCTTATATACACACCCATGTATATGTTCATATACGATATATTAAACACAAGACAATACAAGAGACGTACAGAGAGGAAGAGACATTGAAGTTCCGAACATGATCCTTGAGAGAGAAAATCTTTCCTCCGTGTAAGAGAGGCCACAGGTGGACAAAGTGGGACACCAAGTTCACACTTTGGTTGATGGTGATGCTTCTCAACCATCAGACGTGTGCGTTTGACTTCGAGGTTAGAACGAAAAAAGTATATTATTTGTATGATTCTTATTACTGTTATTATTAACACACCGGCTTCCACCGTTGTAGGATGATCCGAAAAAAAGTGGAAATTCTCTCACCGTCATTCAATCACTGTGCTGCCACAACCGTACCGACATTATGGTTCTATCTTTGCAATTATTATGTAATTTGTGAAGTACTTAATTGGATTGGGTCATTCAGACACGCTTCCTTTCTCGCAGAATTTAACAAATTATATGATAGCATATGCTAATAAGTGCTGTAATATAAATAGGTGATAAAAGTGGACTATACAATACACTGTCTAATAATCGCGTTTTCATTCTAGCGTCAACGTCACACATCCGACGGTTTTGATCACAAGTAAAACACTGAGGTTTTTCTATGAGAATGAGCTGGTGTTCTCTCCCAGTTGTCAGGAAAGATGTAAAAAAAATATGAGCTGTGTAAATTACAGAGTGCTAAATACTTTCAGAGGCCAATTTACGGTTCTTCTTAGCATTCACTAAACATACATGTTAGAGTCACGCAGTGATCTTTGGTGTGGTATAACGAAGTAATGGATGACTTGAATACGGTCGCCACATGAACACAAATGCCAGAACACTCTAGGTAACTGATCTATAAGGTTTGAATATTTGCGATACATATGCCTTTATACTAAGTCACAATAGACCGACTAACATGTAACTGTACCAGCAGCACTTCGTACCTTTGTTCCGAGAAATGGGAGTGACTTAGTTAAATGTTGTCATTGACCTTTCTCCTGCCGGTGCCGGTAATTAGTGACTTGTTGAGTAAATATCATCCAGCCCTAAATTGTGTTCACCTCGGCAGGTCGATGGAGTCACGAATGTGACCATCTGTAGAGTAGATAATTGACTTCCTTATTAATGTAATAAAAACACACACACATATATATATATATATATATATATATATATATATATATATATATATATATATATATATATTATATATATATATATATATATTTGTTCATATGTCCTTTACTTAAAACTGTTTCCCTTGTTTCTTTCTCTCACGCATCAAAATCAAAATATTTATTTATGGAGTAAAATAGGTACCATCAGAGACCTACGACCTTCGTCTTTGACCTTCACTTTCAAACAACTTACCCCCTTATCACCAGCTGTTTGTTTGGCTACGTCACTTACTCGTAGTGGCCCATAAAATGGTCTGGAAATCACCAGTTTTAGAAACCCAACTGCCGACGCCTTTCCAAGTATTATAATTTTCTCTGTCTAGCTTTCTAATTCCAGGGAGACGTTTGTGTCCAAGGTAGTACGAACCTACGTGTTTATTTAGGTCACCATTATAAGAAGGAACACTACAGCAGGCCTACTGGCCCATACAAGGCTCATACTGAGGTGTTATGTTACATTTGCGTAGTTATTCGAATTTCAAGTACAATACATAATGTATGTCATACATACAGACATGTATATTTATCATTCTTAACGTCAGAATCTACGTACATATCAGCCATTTATATTTTTATAAGTAATATAAGTAATGCATTGTGAAGAAAATTTTTTTTGACGGTCTCAAGAGTCTTTGAAACAGAACAAAACGAACAAGATAGGAAATGTTGCCACAGGTTATATTGTACATAACCATACCTGTGAGGCAGGTGTTGTGTGAGGCAGTTGTTGTGTGAGGCAGGTGTTGTGTGAGGCAGGTGTTGTGTGAGGCAGGTGTTGTGTGTGTGTGTGTGACTGTGTGTGTGTATGACTGTGTGTGTGTGACTGTGTGACTGTGTGACTGTGTGTGTGTGTGTGTGTGTGTCTCAGAGGTTGCCTAAAGAACAAATGTCACATTTAATATTGTGTCAACATCAGAGAAAAGGTCGTGGAGGAAGGAGTCCAAGAACTAACTCTTCAATTATGTTGTCTATCATGGTTCCCCTTAGGGTGCCCATTATGCTTCCCATTATGGTGCCCACAATGATTTCCATCATGGTATTTAATACGGTGTCCATCATGGTGCCAGTCAATGGAAACAAATTCCGTGGCTCTGAACAAGCAAAATATTTACAGCTATTTAAATACCGAGGTATTTTCTGCTATCAAATGTCAAGTCTTTTACCGGAATATTAACTGATAAGATATAATAAATACCGTATTAGACACTACATGTTTATAAGTAACACTATATGCATGTAACACTATATGCATATAAGTAACACTATATGCATGTAAGTAACACTATATGCATAAACAATATTGTTTCAGACAACGGAACAATGCTCTTCTCCAGACTGAGGGACTGACCACCTCAAAACTTTAAGGGTGATGGACTGATTACATCGTCTTCAAGTATCTTCTGCTTCTATCAACTTTTCTGTACTCGACTGAAGAAGCCTACTGTGTAGGCGAAACGTTTCGAAATAAAGATACCTAACTGTTGCATATGTGTCTTACCTAACAATCTGTCGGTATTTTATACCATTTTAATGTTCATTGTGTAGTAGGTACTTTGGTGAATAGGGAAGTCACGTCAAGGCTGGAAAGTTTCTTGTTCCTGATGTTGATGTTGCGAATGCGATTGAGAAGATCATCCGAGTGTTTGAGATGTGCTGGACTGATAGTGCCCAAGAGTTTAGAGAGGTGTTTTGCGAGAATTCCTGAGAGCTGGTGGGGAGCACTGCCTATTCCAGAGGATATGGGCCTCAGTGGGATACCAGGCTTGTGAGTCTTTGGCAGGCCGTACATTCTGGCAGGTCTGGGGTTGCTGGGCATGGTGTGCAGAAGTTTCTTCCCTTGTTCTGAGCCCCTCAGAATGCGGCGAGTCCTTTGAAGAAAAGTTTTAGTAAGGTTGTCCACTTGGTTAGTTGTGAGAGGTTTGTAGGTATCTGGGTCATTAAGCTACCCAAGACTCTATAACCCCACCCGGTAGATCATCAGCTGCAGCATTCTCCACCTGACCTCAACATGACTATAAATACTCTCGTACCTTCCAACCCCAGGTAGATCCGTGTGTGACTTGAAAAAGCCCACTGTGTGGGTGAAACGTTGTCAATAAAGGATCACATTATACTGCATTTGTGTTTATATTTCCATTGTGTCGGTATTTTATACCATTTATTTCCACGATTGTCACATCTTGAAGGTTTTTTGTCAGAGGGATTGTGTATGATGCTCCCACTCTGTTATAACTTATCACTCTCTGTTATCACTGTTATCACTCTCTGTTATCACTGTTATCACTCTCTGATATCACTGTTATCACTCTCTGAGATTTCTTCGTGTGAAGGTTCGTGATGGATTAAGGAAATTAAATCATAAAAAGTTTTTGTGGGCATATGTGATTATATATATATATATATATATATATATATATATATATATATATATATATATATATATATATATATATATATATATATATATATATATATATATATATATATAATTTCATTAATGTTAATGTAAAAAAATTTATTTTTGCGCCAAAAGAATCTTAGAAAACTTACCTAACCTTATTATAACAAGAACAATTTATTTTAGCCTAACCCAACTAAATATATTTTAGATTTGTTTACAATAATTTAATACTAAACAAACACAGTGAAATATATATTTTTTTCGTTAGGTTCAGAATGATTTTGGCGAAATTATTGCATACACAAATTTTCACTTGTCCTATATGGCAAGATGAGCGTTGCTATTTAAGCCAAGATCGCAAGTTCTGCCTATTCGGCACGACATATAATCATAACATAATGCAAGGAACTGACGAAGATGAAGATTGGAACACTTATGCAGCATATGGGAATCTTTATTCAGGAAACGTTTCGCCACACAGTGGCTTCATCAGTCCAATACAAAGAGGAAGGCGTAAGGAGAGGAGGAGAATGAGGTAATCAGTCCCTCAACCTGGAGTCGATGTGTTCAGTCCATCAATCTTGTAGATTGATGGACTGAACACATCGACTCCAGGTTGAGGGACTGATTACCTCATTCTCCTCCTCTCCTTACGCCTTCCTCTTTGTATTGGACTGATGAAGCCACTGTGTGGCGAAACGTTTCCTGAATAAAGATTCCCATATGCTGCATAAGTGTTTCAATCTTCAACTTGTCGGTTTTTCAAACCATTCATCACAACTGACGAAGAATTAGCTAGAAATGCAAGGAATTTAGAAAAGCCTGGAAGCCACACGGTGTTGGGAATCAGCGCGGCAGCTGGTCCCCAGCATCGCTCCGAGCCATCTGTGTGTTCATATTCCATTGTTCTGGTACTGCTCAGCAATCTATATTGCTAACTTTGTCTAGCACGCTGAGTATCCTGCACGTTGTGATCATGTCTCTTCTTCCTCTCTTCTAGCCCTTCACTTATAGAACCTTCTTGTTGGAGAGAAGCCCTTGAGCCAAGGATCGGGCGTTGCCTTCCCTTTACTCGGATTAAACCCGATTATCGTACATATCATAGGCGCCGTATGACCCCTACAGGTTTAGCAATTCACCATGAAAATAAAATGATCTGTTTAACTTTCTTAAGCTTTTGGCGTTGCACTAGTTCCCAGAGTGGGTCACACTAGTCCCCACAGTGGGTCACACTAGTTATCCCTACTGTCATTGGGTACGGGAGTTATTTCTTGGGTAGCTTTAGGTAAAGGTCGTTTTGATAAGGACCTGCCTTGCATGGGCCAGTAGGCCTTCTGCAGTGTTCCTCCATTATGTTCTTAGTTCCCACAGCGGGTCACACTAGTTCCCACAGCGGGTCACACTAGTTCCCACAGCGGGTCACACTAGTTCCCACAGCGGGTCACACTAGTTCCCACAGCGGGTCACACTAGTTCCCACAGCGGGTCACACTAGTTCCCACAGCGGGTCACACTAGTTCCCACAGCGGGTCACACTAGTTCCCACAGCGGGTCACACTAGTTCCCACAGAGGGTCACACTAGTTCCCACAGAGGGTCACACTAGTTCCCACAGAGGGTCACACTAGTTCCAACAATGTGTCACACGGGTGCAGTTCCGTATTTTTATTTATATCACTGACACGAACTCTTTTCATTTTCGTTATTAAATTCAAAAGCGCTAAATCTAACTGAACAACATACAACGCCAATGGCCTGGGAATTAACTCTTCATCCCAGGATTCCTTTCATCGAAAGGGATTCAGCCCCCTTTTGATGATTTGAATCGTTTTAACTCGCGTATGTACATCGTGAGTCGACACAACAGCTGCCTCTTTAGAACAAGACACTGATCCCTCTCTCACACTCGATATGAGGTGCAGCATGACAGCTCATTACAACAATGTCACTTAAGCTGTTACATGCGTCAGTTCTCCAGAACAAGTCTGGTAAGATTGATTGTCTTACGAGTTAACCTATGTTTGAGGTCGTGAAGAAGGACGAGGGGGTGCCACGGGTGCCTCACTGAGTAAATGTAACACTGGAAGTGAAAGATTAGATTCCTGGAGACACTTGTGGTGTGGGGTGAGTAAGAGGAACTCACGTGATGGTAGAAGAATGCAGCAAGTGGATGGGGTTAAGGGAACAAAAGTGGTATGAAGTGCCAGGAACAAGCATTAAGGCACTAGAGAGATATGAACAACGAAACGGTTGGTATGAGGTATCATAAGAGTAGGCCTTAGGTATCAAAAATAAGTTACCACAGAGGTAAATGGGGAATCTTATTGAAGCATGAACTAGGTGTCAGGCAGGCAGGTACAGTAGGTACAGACTGATAGTGGGTTCTGTAAACTGAATATGGTATGGAAAGAAATGAAAGCAAAGTGATGTAGGATAATTAAGCGATACACAATATACCCGAGAAAAAAAAAACAGCATTGAAAATTACAGGCAGAGTGGCGTATGTCACCACGAAATTCCCCAGGGGAAAATTCATTGGAGCTGGTAAAAAAAAGTTCTCAAAACGCTGTTTGGGGTCTGGTGATGCAAAACTAAATGTAAGTCAGTCTCTCCAAGAAACAAGGCGATTTATGGTTCCACAGAATCCAAGTAGCACGTCACACCAAATCAGACAAAATCCAAACCCCTATCAGATTCCTATTGAGGAACGCTGTGAGGTAAAGGGATTCCTTTGAGATAGAAAGTTTCCTAGAGTGACCGTACAGCCAGTGACAGCGTCTAAGAACCTGGAGAGGGATAAAACGCCTTGAAATGGTTTTCTTTTCAAGCGAATTGTAGCGAGTGATAAGTAATCGATAAAACGGGAATGAAAGAAATGCTGTGTGGGAATGTAACCTAGCAAATGGCTGATTTACGAGGCTGTATTTACGTATTGAAGTGTGTAAATAAGCTCTTCCAGAACAAAATTATATTACACTATTAAGTGGTATGTGGCAAAGCTCTTTTTTTTATCAGGGGTTTCTAAACTTGATAAAGCTTTATTTAACGCGATACGCTATTAAAAACAAGTTTTATGTGCTTTTCGTCAAAGGAGCTGAGATGTTGAGCAGCAGCTCACACACACACACACACACACACACACACACACACACACACACACACACACACACACACACACACACAGTATGCAGCACCAGTCTGGAACCCACACCTGGTCAAGCACGTCAAGAAGTTAGAGAAAGTACAAAGGTTTGCAACAAGGCTAGTCCCAGAGCTCAGGGAAATGTCGTACGAGGAAAGGTTGAGGGAATTCAGACTGACGACACTGGAGGACAGAAGGGTCAGGGGAGACATGATAACGACATACAAGATACTGCGAGGAATAGACAAGGTGGACAGAGATAGGATGTTCCAGAGAGGGGACAAAGAAACAAGGGGTCACAACTGGAAGCTGAAGACTCAGACGAGTCACAGGGACGTTAGGAAGTATTTCTTCAGTCATAGAGTCGTCAGGAAGTGGAATAGCCAAGCAAGTGAAGTAGTGGAGGCAGGAACCATACATAGTTTTAAGAAGAGGTATGACAAAGCTCAGGAAGCAGAGAGGGAGAGGACCTAGTAGCGATCAGTGAAGAGGCGGGGCCAGGAGCTGAGTCTCGATCCCTGCAACCACAATTAGGTGAGTACAATTACACACACAAAATCTATGAAGGTCATCAGAAAACTGGTTTTCCGTGGTCCCACGACTGGTCCCACGACTGCTCCCACGACTGGTCCCACGACTGGTCCCACGACTGCTCCCACGACTGGTCCCACGACTGGTCCCACGACTGGTCCCACGACTGCTCCCACGACTGGTCCCACGACTGCTCCCACGACTGGTCCCACGACTGCTCCCACGACTGGTCCCACGACTGGTCCCACGACTGCTCCCACGACTGCTCCCACGACTGCTCCCACGACTGGTCCCACGACTGGTCCCACGACTGGTCCCACGACTGGTCCCACGACTGGTCCCACGACTGGTCCCACGACTGGTCCCACGACTGCTCCCACGACTGGTCCCACGACTGGTCCCACGACTGGTCCCACGACTGGACCCACGACTGGACCCACGACTGGTCCCACGACTGGACCCACGACTGGACCCACGACTGGTCCCACGACTGCTCCCACGACTGGACCCACGACTGGACCCACGACAGGTCCGACGACTGGTCCCACGACTGCTCCCACGACTGGTCCCACCTGCTCCCACGACTGCTCCCACGACCCCACGACTGGACCCACGACTGGTCCCACGACTGCTCCCACGACTGCTCCCACGACTGCTCCCACGACTGCTCCCACGACTGCTCCCACGACTGGACCCACGACTGGACCCACGACTGCTCCCACGACTGCTCCCACGACTGCTCCCACGACTGCTCCCACGACTGCTCCCACGACTGGTCCCACGACTGCTCCCACGACTGGTCCCACGACTGCTCCCACGACTGGTCCCACGACTGGTCCCACGACTGGTCCCACGACTGGTCCCACGACTGCTCCCACGACTGGTCCCACGACTGGTCCCACGACTGGACCCACGACTGCTCCCACGACTGCTCCCACGACTGCTCCCACGACTGCTCCCACGACTGGACCCACGACTGGTCCCACGACTGCTCCCACGACTGGACCCACGACTGGTCCCACGACTGGTCCCACGACTGGTCCCACGACTGGACCCACGACTGGACCCACGACTGCTCCCACGACTGCTCCCACGACTGGTCCCACGACTGCTCCCACGACTGCTCCCACGACTGCTCCCACGACTGCTCCCACGACTGCTCCCACGACTGCTCCCACGACTGGTCCCACGACTGGTCCCACGACTGGTCCCACGACTGGTCCCACGACTGGACCCACGACTGCTCCCACGACTGGACCCACGACTGGTCCCACGACTGGTCCCACGACTGGTCCCACGACTGGACCCACGACTGGTCCCACGACTGGACCCACGACTGGTCCCACGACTGGTCCCACGACTGGTCCCACGACTGGTCCCACGACTGGTCCCACGACTGGTCCCACGACTGGTCCCACGACTGGTCCCACGACTGCTCCCACGACTGCTCCCACGGCTGCTCCCACGACTGGTCCCACGACTGATCCCACGACTGGTCCCACGACTGATCCCACGACCCCACGACTGACTGGTCCCACGACTGCTCCCCACGACTGCTCCCCACGACTGGTCCCACGACTGGTCTCCCACGACTGCTCCCACGACTGGTCCCACGACTGGACTGCCCCACGACTGGACCCACGACTGGACCCACGACTGGTCCCACGACTGGTCCCACCTGGTCCCACACGACTGGTCCCACCTGGTCACGACTGGTTCCACGACTGCTCCCACGACTGCTCCCACGACTGCTCCCACGACTGCTCCCACGACTGGTCCCACGACTGGTCCCACGACTGGTCCCACGACTGGACCCACGACTGGTCCCACGACTGGTCCCACGACTGGACCCACGACTGCTCCCACGACTGCTCCCACGACTGCTCCCACGACTGCTCCCACGACTGCTCCCACGACTGGACCCACGACTGGTCCCACGACTGGACCCACGACTGGTCCCACGACTGGTCCCACGACTGGACCCACGACTGCTCCCACGACTGCTCCCACGACTGGACCTGGACCCACGACTGGACTCCCACGACTGCTCCCACGACTGCTCCCCACGACTGGACCCACGACTGGTCTCCCACGACTGCTCCCACGACTGGACTGCTCACGACTGGACTGCTCCCACGACTGGACCCACGACTGGACCCACGACTGGACCCACGACTGCTCCCACGACTGCTCCCACGACTGCTCCCACGACTGGTCCCACGACTGGACCCACGACTGGTCCCACGACTGCTCCCACGACTGGACCCACGACTGGACCCACGACTGGACCCACGACTGGACCCACGACTGCTCCCACGACTGCTCCCACGACTGCTCCCACGACTGGTCCCACGACTGGACCCACACACAGAGCTGACATACACTGCTGTATACACAAGACCATCGAGGAACTTCATGTTCGACTACAAACTAAAAAGTTCCACTCCAACTCTCAAAAAAATTACGCCTTGGACATATTAATGATAACTATTTATCCAGGAATATTATAAACATTTATATTATTATTATTAAGATTATTATTACTGAGAAGGACTGAGTGTGAAAGGGTCATAAGACTAAGAGGTTTCATCTGAGGAAAGGCAGATAGCTCTAATTCCCAGAATCAAGAGCCCATCGTAGACATCAAGACGCTCCTTAAAAAAACAGGAAAAATTTGTACGTTGCATCTCGAGGCGAAATTTATTATTCTGTAAATAAGAAAAAATCCAGAGAAGAATTTATTTGTTGAGAAATTATGCATTTTAAGAGAGAAAATATATATAACTAAAGTTATATTTGTGTGTGAATAAGTGCAAATTTTACGAAATTCACAAATATTCCGTACTTAGTATACCTGGAGTATATCTGGCGTATACCTGGGAGTATATCTGGAGTATACCTGGGAGTATATCTGGAGTATACATGGGAGTATATCTGGAGTATACCTGGGAGTATATCTGGAGTAAACCTGGGAGTATATCTGGAGTATATCTGGAGTATACATGGGAGTATACATGGGAGTATATCTGGAGTATACCTGGGAGTATATCTGGAGTATACATGGGAGTATATCTGGAGTATACCTGGGAGTATATCTGGAGTATACCTGGGAGTATATCTGGAGTATACCTGGGAGTATATCTGGAGTATACATGGGAGTATATCTGGAGTATACCTGGGATTATATCTGGAGTATACCTGGGATTATATCTGGAGTATACCTGGGAGTATATTTGGAGTATACCTGGGAGTATATCTGGAGTATACCTGGGAGTGTATCTGGAGTATACCTGGGAGTATGTCTGGAGTATGCCTGGGATTATATTTGGAGTATACCTGGGAGTATACCTGGGAGTATGTCTGGAGTATACCTAGGAGTATACCTGGAAGGAGTTCCGGGGGTCAACGCCCCTGCGACCCGGTCTGTGACCAGGCTTCCTAGTGGATCAGGGCCTGATCAACCAGGCTGTTACTGCTGGTCCTATGACGTCATTTCACAGCCAAGTAAACGACAGACAGATTTCAACTACCACTACCAGCGGCTCATTGACAGACTCGTTAACCATTATTATCATCAAAACCAAGTACTAAAAACGTCGTTAACCAGGATTATTGATTGGTAAGCGCTAAACCAGTAAGGGAGTCGTATAGCGCTTTGAAGAGGGGAGGGAAACCCAGCCCCAGTTCCTCGAATCAAGAGGCAGGATCACGGGGGTGGGGGAGGCAGCAATCATTCCCGGAATCTTTGTCGTGTGAACGTAATGATCGTATTAAAATTGATGAACGTGACGAACGTAATAACATTACTGAGCATGATGAACGTAATAATGCTGAACGTGATGAACGTAATAACAATGCTGAACGTGATGAACGTAATAACAATGCTGAACGTGATGAACGTAATAAAAAAGCTGAACGTAATGAACGTAATAACAATGCTGAACGTGATGAACGTAATAACAATGCTGAACGTGATGAACGTAATAAAAAAGCTGAACGTGATGAACGTAATAACATTGCTGAACGTGATGAACGTAATAACAATGCTGAACGTGATGAACGTAATAACAATGCTGAACGTGATGAACGTAATAACAATGCTGAACGTGATGAACGTAATAACAATGCTGAACGTGATGAACGTAATAACAATGCTGAACGTGATGAACGTAATAACAATGCTGAACGTGATGAACGTAATAACAATGCTGAACGTGATGAACGTAATAACGATGCTGAACGTGATGAACGTAATAACATTGCTGAACACGAGGAACGTAATAACATTGCTGAACGTGATGAACGTAATAACATTGCTGAACGTGATGAACGTAATAACATTGCTGAACGTGATGAACGTAATAACATTGCTGAACACGATGAACGTAATAACATTGCTGAACACGAGGAACGTAATAGCAATGCTGAACGTGATGAACGTAATAACATTTCTGAACACGAGGAACGTAATAACAATGCTGAACGTGATGAACGTAATAACATTTCTGAACACGAGGAACGTAATAACATTACTGAATGTGATGAACGTAACATTATTGAACGTAATGATGCACTCACATGCTGTCTTATTTTAAATAAAGTTTTTTATGTGTCTTAACTAAACAATCAACAAGTTGGTTCACAATTACGACCAGATTGTTTAAAACAATTATTGTGGTGCATAATTTGTATTGAAACTCAAACTGTGAGGCTTGGATTATTATATATTAATTATTATTGAAAGGTATAAGCTAAATCCATAAGGGCCATAAAGCGTCTGGGGCAACGGCAGGCAGTCAGGTTCGATCCAAGGAAACGGAAGACAAATTCTAATTATATATATATATATATATATATATATATATATATATATATATATATATATATATATATGCCATTTTTATGCACATATAACTGAAAAAACGTCTATCTTAAAATGAGTAGCACGTGATATAACTTTATTGTTTACTACATGAGACTGGTGATCTGACAACACCCGTCACACATCACTAACATCACTAACAATATGGACATCCCACACATACTTGATCTGACTAAACAAATGCTATGTATTTGTTAAGCTCTTTAACATGCGAGACTCATCTGCCAAAACAATTTGTGTTCTGCGTTGTAGGATGTCAGCGAATGACTCGCCCTGTCGTGTATGTCATCTCGGTCTGGCTGTCACTGCTGTGTTTGACATTGAAATCTGGTCGTGACAAGCGAGGTGTCAGTCGTTCTTGACTGGGGAAAGATCTGATGATCGGAAATGAAGCCTGTTGAATTACTCTCACTTAGGAATATAAAAACTAGCTCGTAATAGTATATTACAATTCTATGGACACCCAGGTTTTTTCAGGCAAATTAAGATTTTCTCCCCTCCCCCTCACAATTAATTTTTATTATGACTGTCTAGCTGCCACGAGACACTGAGAACAGCCTAGGCGACTCGCACCTTGATGCACTATCGTACTGATAATATTTCTTAACATATAGTTTAAGAGCTTCGTAATGCAGAACGAATCGTTTATTGGACGTTCCGTTCCGTTTCAGTCGGTACCAGTCTAAGAGTAATCCTCTGTGAGCTCATTCCCATGAGCTCTTCTCCTGCGCCATCTTATGTCAAAGCTCTCTCCACACACAGACTGGGCCGCGGGGGCGTTGAGCCCCGGAACTCTCTCCAGGTATCTCCAGGTAAACACACTCCGAGGAACGAGCCATTACATCGAGCTACCGTCTGGTTCCCAACGTACTCTGCGGAGAGAGGTAACAAGCGCAAGAAAACTTGATCAACGTCTCCTCTCACCCCCATGATCGAACCCGAGGCCTCCGGTTGTAAGCTGAAGATGCCACCATTGTACAAAATAACTTTAATAATTTAGTGAGTGATCATGTGGATAAAACCCCCGTCAGTACACATTCACTCGTCTGAAACACAGCGTTTACGTTTTAACAAATAGAAGGAAACTTATCGTTTAAACGAACCAAACGAGTAAGTGAAGAATGAGATAGAAAAAAGAGGATAACGAGCAGACAGCGTTTACAGTGGCTTATTAAAATAAATTAAATAATCGAGAAAGTTCTAAGTTGTGAGTAGGCAGACCAAACTAAGAATAGTGTCCAGCATCGGTCATCACCACCATTCTTTATCATTATGACTTCTCTAGACTAATTACTTCAAACACGGACGTATTTCTTCCAAGTACCACCATCATAATTAAGAAAAAACACTAAACCCGTGAGGGTCATACGACATCTGGAGAATGGTGCGGGAGGTAATTAGGTTCGAGTCTAGGAAGGAGAAGTTAGCGTCAGTTCCTAGGATCAAGAGTCCCTCCCTTGAACAGTAGCACCTTATGCCCGTGTTGTATGCTAGTACCTTATCAGAAATATTCACACAACAGAAAATCAATATAACACGGACAACACAAACACAGCATAACACGGACAACACAAACACAGCATAACACGGACAACACAAACACAGCATAACACGGACGACACAAATACAGCATAACACGGACAACACAAACACAGCATAACACGGACAACACAAACACAGCATAACACGGACAACACAAAAACAACATAACACGGACAACACAAACACAGCATAACACGGACAACACAAACACAACATAACACGGACAACACAAACACAGCATAACACGAACAACACAAACACAGCATAACACTGACAACATAAACACAATATGACAAACTCAGCTAAATATAACTCAATATTCAACAGTAAGAGGCAGCGTGGCCCTCCCCCAGGCACCAGGTGGAGGCAGTAAATCACAGGGTGATAGAGGGCCAGCAACATACATGTATTGCCTAGTGTCCCGTAGCTGAGGTCCGGGGATCGATCACCTTTCCCGCTGGAAAACATTAGGACGTGTTTCCATAAGACACCTGCTGTCCATGTTCACCCATCAGTAAAATAGTCGACTGGTGTGGGTCGCATCCTGGGACAAAACTGACCTAATTTGCCCAAAATGCTCTTCATAACAAGCGGCTTTCTATATACTAGTATGTCATTGATGTCAGGTAGGCCTGTATAGAAGTAAGGATATATTAGTGACAGTCCCTGCAATCGTGTTTCAGACAGGGACGTCCCCCTATGGACATTACCCATCTGGGTAAGTGTCGTAACAAACAGTCCTTCAACTGGTGTGACTAGCATAAAAATCATTATTGCACAATAAAGAGGTTTTCGAAAAACAGGTAAATTAAAGAATTCCACAAATGTCTAAGACACAGCATTAGAGACAATGCTGCATAACAAAAGGAAGAAAAAGTAACCAGGTAGCCAGTGACGCAGTAATAGTATTTCACGGTCACTGTATCGTCGTGGCCTGGTTACCGCCTCATGGACCACCATCTACCCTTCAGATAGCGAGGCTGCTGGGGCGTGATCATGACCTGATGAGCAACTCACGTACCAGGACACAATGACAGATCACAGGAACCCCTCAACACGCACCAGCCGATCATCTTGGCATTATCTAAATGTTATAGGGTCGGGGTATGGAGCGTAATTGTAAGTCTTAACGTATGGTCAAGGGCAAACACTAACTGGGAGAAAAAACAAGTGGGCCATAGCGTGCGCAATGTGATTATAGACGCACAGTGTTGATAGGGTATGCCAACGAGGGACAGAGGGTGACTATGTCAAATGGTTGATACTGAAGGAGACTTGGTTAATTGAGTTTTGAGCCTATCGTCTAAACTAGGGTCATTAAAACTGCATGTCGTGCTCAAAACCACTCAAAATAATTTAATCCCTAAAATAAGGATTAAGGTAAACTCTCAGTATACAACATATATACACTGATACCCCTCTCTCTTATGTCGCAGTCTTTGATGATACATAGATTCTTTGATGTGACTAATTAATGGTCCAAGTCGGACCGAAACGTCGTAGTAAGCTTCTTTATCCTATGTGCGGGTTATTTGTATATTGTTCCAATCACAGTATTTGCCTTTTTGTTATTTATATCTGGATTCTTTAATATTTAGATTCTTTGATACCTAGATTCTTTGATGATACCCCGAGTCTAACAGTGTGAGGAACACCCGACCATCCTTCACGTTTCCTAGGCCACAGTGATCATTTCTTACCCTGGTATTTCTATATCACTCGTGCTTATTACCGATGCATTTTTGCTGCACCACCATTACCACCGCAGTGCTCGTGCACCAGTGTTGCTGCTGCATCAACAGTGTTTCTGCATCACGAGTGTTGCTTCATCACCATTATATATATTACTGCACCACTACAGTGTTCCTGCGCCACCAGCATTGCTTCATCATCAGCACTGTTGCACCACCACCACAACAACAACAACCACCACCACGGTGGATCTTCACAAAGTGAGCCGCTGGAAGTATTGTTACAAGGGCCGACAAGGTACAAGGTCAAGTCACAAGCTGTGTCCTCTACCCAGAGGCGACCCAGAGTTGGCGCCTCTGTCAGGTGCTCTTTTGTCCTCATGTGTGTCATTTGATTTATCTGGGGGATTTTTTCGTTTTGTATTTGTTAGTATATTTTTTTGTATATTTTTAATGTAGTTCTGATTGCGTATGGTCCAGGAAACATCATCTCTAGCTCTTGGGCTGCCTTTCCCCGTCGATTATCTGGTGTGGTTACTTCTGGAAGAGTTTTAAGTAGCAAGATTGATAAAGCCTTAATAACCAATATTTGCACAACCCAGAACAGATCGCTGGAATATTGCAAAATGTAGATTATACACAGTTTGCAGCAGCCTTCAACAAGGGTGATCACGGTGTAATGGAGCAAAATACGTGTGAAAGGAATTACTGGAAAAGTAGAAGGATGGAATTATTTTCTAACAAATTGGACGTAGAGTATCAGGCAACAAAAGAGTCAGAAGTTGCCATAGTGAAAGAGAGACTGCTCCTCAAAACAGTACTCTCCCCAGTTCTCTTTCTCTGTATAATTTCTAATGAAGACATCTTTTTATCCCTCCGTCAACGATTTAGATGTTCACTAATTTTACTCGTGAAATAACAGTGGTTGACAGACAGCAGACTGTAGTAGCTGTTGTTACTGGTCTCAGTAGTAGTACGTCTCTGCCTGAGTCACTGTCTGTATTCATATTGTGCTGACCACAGCAGTATTCAAAGACCCCCCTCACATATGGGTACTGTGGGCGGTCAGTTATACGAGAGTGAGCAAGGAGGCAGGCCGGCTGTTTGGCGCTACCCACATTATCCGTAATATACGTACTACCAGCCTATGTGAGTATTACTTTACCCTATCCACGTGTTCGAACCCCACATGATACTGGAAGATCTTTGATTACAACGAGAGATATATAAACAATGAACATAGACGAAGACAATTTAAAAACAATTTAAATCTTTCTTAATTAAAAATAAAAAATATATTCTAAAATTTAAAAAAATATTTTTAAATTAAATTTTGAAAAAAATGAAAAATCACCAAATTAAAAAGTTTATTTTAAATAAAGAAAATCTATTTTCTTTAATTTTTTCTTTAAAACAGGTCATTTTTCCCCTTTCTCTCACAACATGAGGATCTGACAGAAATTAACAGATGACGCTGACAGACTTGCCCACATTCCTCCACGCTGAAAGTTAATCTTCAGTGAAAACTGAAGTCACAGTATCTCACCCACGTGTACCTATCTAAATCCTCTCACAGCTGAATCCTTTTCCGTTCCATGGCCAGGGATAAC
>NC_091332.1:1809144-1819144 GCF_038502225.1 Cherax quadricarinatus
ATCTGGAGTTTATTGTCAATAAAATAAATCAGAGGCGACAAAGTTGGTGGTGACACATCTGACCAGCAGTGAGCCAGAGACAAACACAGTTAAACTGGTCACTCATCAGTCTGCAGCACCACAAGTACGTTTTACTGTGTCAGCTACTAGACTGACTCACCACCACTACTCTACAGCAACACTATACTACCAGTATCCTACAGCAACACTACCACTAGTACTCTACAGCAACACTACTACCAGTATCCTACAGCAACACTACCACTAGTACTCTACAGCAACACTACTACCAGTATCCTACAGCAACACTACTACCAGTATCCTACAGCAACACTACCACTAGTACTCTACAGTAACACTACTACCAGTACATCAATACTACTAGCACTATGCAGCAACACTACTACCACTACTCTACAGCAACACTACTACCACTACTCTACAGCAAAACTACCACTCTGCTCTCACCCCGACCACAACCACCTAAATAAAGTCCCCCAACCAAACTGTATTACCACAAATTTGAAAATTCTGGACATTAAAAAATTGCCAGAAATATAATTTAGCAGACACAGACCAAAGTGTATCACACCGCAACTGGACCATTCCAGGCTGAGGGACTAATTACCTCAAACTCCCAATCTTCACCATTCTTCTTTGTATAGGACTGATGAAGCCACGTCGTGGCGAAACGTTTTCTCAATAAAGATACCCTAGTTTTGCACATGTATCTAATTTATCAACTTGTCGGTTCTCTGAATCATTCATCTACAGCAACCAATTTGATTTGCTTCACTGCCACTCTCACCATGACACCAATACTAAAATGGAGCATCATTATCTAACATTATCTCAATATATATATATACAGGAGTTCGCTTAAATTCCATCTCAAGAATGCATATATTATTGATGCGATCAATATATCCCCCATTTTTAGTGCCTTACTGGATTGCTGCTCAAATTGACAACCTCTGTGCAGCCAACAGACTTTTAGTAACCACAGAGGATGTAAATATGCATAATTTGGATAATATACGGAAAGTCAGAACAAACCAGAGTTGTCTGAAGGCAATTGTCTTCCTGTAGGCAAGATGCCAAAACCAAGGCAAAAATAACCTCCAATTCTGGGCCCTTACTTAAATAAGATTGGACTTGCACTAACAACAGCAAAGAAATGAGCGAATCTTAGTATGACTGTGCTGAGCGAGCCATTAATCAGACTAAAACTGACAATTAGAAGTAATTTTTTATGAACGAGCATCAAAACCCTGTAGGGAGTATGTATAGAAGGTTAGAGGAGGAAGAGAGAGGAAGTGGATAGAGAGATATCAAAGGACTTGGAAGAGCACCCTGTCGAGAGCCATCTACTGTATCTGGATTAACGACTATCGTATATTATCTAGGTGCATCAGTCAATGATAAATGGAAAAGAGAGGAGAGATAGGAGGGAGGAGAAAAGCGAGACGAGGACAATATTGAGGGGGATGGAGACAGTAGAAAGGAGGGGCATACCACAAGCACCCAAGGGAAGGAGGTTAACCAAACTGTGTGTGTAGTGGAGGTGACAATCTTCAGCCTTGACTCCACTGACTCCACCCTGGCTAACTGCGCCTCCACCCATCCCAGTACCTGTATCATTTATCCTGGTCTTTTGTTCGTCAGGACAAAGGGCAGTATCTGAGGGAAAGATACAGGGGCACAGCAAAGCAACGTTTCGCTCTTTGTATCAGTGCATCAAGGTTACTGATTTAACGAAGCTTAAAGAGACAGGTGAAGAATTTGTTTTATTGCGTCAGTTTTTCTGACTCAATAAAGCTCTATGCAGAGCGAAACGTTGTTAGGGTAAAATCTGCCTCTGTTTCTTCTGGACGAGGTACTACGAGGCACACAGAAGTTACTTCCCTGGTCGCTCCAATCGTAGTCCCTGACATGACCTTCGACATGGCAGTGGGCATGACGTACCTACTTGCTGGTCGTGAGCACGACCTCTGACATCACCAACATAGTCGAAATCTTTAGCGTGGCTTTCAGTCAGCACTTTCCCCATCACTCCTGGCCAGACATCTCCCGCGCCCTTTGGTATAATGTTTGCTCCTGGGCGCCAGGAGTTGGCCACCACCTAGGAAGGTATTCATTACACAGTGTAAGCACAACTTGAAATGGCCAGGGGCCTCTGGAGCACTACAAATTTCTTGTACGTCGCAATCATGACTCCCATGATCCTTCTATCTTCTAAAGTCGTAAGATAGAGTTCATTATTTCTTCACAGCTCATTTCTCTCAGTTCAGAGACCTGATACACTGCAAACCTCTGGATTTCCCTAATTTCAGCATATGCTAGGTAAGATGTGAGCTTCATGTAGGTGCTAAATACTCTATAATACTCTATAATAGTTCTGACATACGTCGTATGAAAAATACTGAAACATTTTCTTGAAGTTCTTGAGTGTTTTTAAGTTTGTTAATAGTGTATACACAGATCAACACCTCTCAGTGCATATGCACACTCTCAGTTTATATAACCTTAATATGTAAAGTCTGCAGTCTCAGTTCAAAACTTCTGTATTCCGTTTCCGGTCTTTCTCCTTCCTTGATTTTCATGACTTGGCGTTTGCTGGGAATGAATTCCAGTAGTCAGTTTTATGACGGTCTCTGCAGATCATATAAATCTTATTAAAGCCATCTCTTTTCTTACATTTTTATTACTCTTATTAGTTTGTGTATCAGTTAATCTTTCTCTTCTGGTGTGTTATTTATCTGACAGAGAAGCAGCATCAGTCTCAGTAATGTACAACTTCTGAGTAAAAGATATTTGTTGAGAGAGAAAGTGGGATGAATGAATAGGTATGTTAGCGAATGAGGGAGGGTGAGGACGAGTGCAAGGGAGCATAATTGAGTAAGAGTGAAAGAAGGGATGAGTGTGTGGGTGGAAGGCGTCACTGCCAGAAGGCTACCCTGCAGTACACCGTTGCAAGTATCACCACTCAGTTGGGGCGTGTCAGGACAGGGCTCAGCCACGCCTAGTTCCGTGGCGTCAACACTGCGGGATGTGCTCCAGGGATGTGACTAAAGGACCGGAAAGGGGAAGACCAGATTTCTAAAGCACTGACGGAAAAGCAAATCGTGCGTCGTCTACAAACTGAACTTCCAAGTTTGTTAATGTGATAAACTGCCACTGCATCTGCCGTGCTACGGATGTTGTCGAGTGTCCACAAAGACCGGTGGGTCGACGGCCCTCCGCCACTGCTAATATACATGAAGGTTACCGGGAAACAATTTTGGGGTTCACTATCTCTGCGGTCCGGGTCTTGACCCGGCCCTCAACGAGAACGTAACTCACAAATTACTTCTATGCTTTACCTATTTTATTAAAGAACAAAACGGCAGAACACCGTGATTGGAGCTTATGACAACGTTTCGGTCCGACTTGGACCATTTACAAAGTCCCACTAATAGAAAAGAATGAGTGAGCCAGTTTACTGGCTGCCTCACTACTTTCTCTTAGTGGGACTTTGTAAATGGTCCAAGTCGGACCGAAACGTAGTCAGCTCCTTTCTCCCAAGTGCAGGCTATCTGTGCAATATTGTATACCGACAAGTAGGTTAACAAAGACAATTTGCAGTTCATGGTATTTACTAAGAATGTCTTTGTAAAAATTAATACCAGCATGGAAACATTCGTGTTCATTTGTTCCCTGTCTAATCCTTAGTCCGTGATGCGTGTACTTGTCCTTATTTATTTTAAAGTTACCACAGCAACTTTCAGTATGCGAGATTTATTCTGAGACCAATTTCTAAAATATAAAACTTAAACCAGGGAGCACTTACACTGAATAAAGAGTCCGTGTGTACAGTGTTAAGATCCGTGGTAGGTACACTTATGGTGGCCAGGTTATGTAGTGGCCACTACCAGGTTGGAGGCCACATGCCAGGCGGCAAGTTCTTGTTTACGTGTGGTGGAAGTACACGAGTCACTGCTTGATACTTTTATGTACACTGTGTCGTGTGTGTACACGGTTACGAAGCACCCGTGTGTACACTGCGATGTGTGTGTTTACATTGTGATGGAGCACCAGTGTGTACACGGGTTCTAGCTTACATTGAAAGGCTTCAGACATGTTAGAATCCCTTCTAATGACGTTAGAACCTTTTATAAATGACAGCTCCTCAGTGTGGTCACCTAATAATGAAAGCAGGGGGCTGGGCGCCCCTTGCTACCCCCTAATTTCTGCAGCCATGGGAGACAAACTGGGCGGTGGCGCCCCTGGTTGTCAACTCCTCTCCCCAAGCCGTACCTGAACTCTAATTTATGGCTGCAAAAAAAAAGGTGGCCAGTTTCGTGTATCGAGTTGTACGGTTTTTTTGCCCGAGGTGAGTTACGAGACGCTGGTCTGCTCCTGGTGTTAATTTGCAATGGTACTGTCAGTGACTGTCAAGTCATCAATTATATACTAATTGCTTTGGTTTATATTGCTTGCAGGATATACGAGGTCTTTTATATCGTGGTACTGATTGCTGGCAGCGACTAGTCAGCGACTATCCTAGTCAGCGGCTATTCTGGTCAGCGACTATCCTAGTCAGCGACTATCCTAGTCAGCGACTATCCTAGTCAGCGACTATCCTAGTCAGCGACTATCCTAGTCAGCGACTATTCTAGTCAGCGACTAGTCAGCGACTATCCTAGCCAGCAACTATCCTAGTCAGCGACTATCCTAGTCAGCGACTATTCTAGTCAGCGACTATTCTAGTCAGCGACTATTCTAGTCAGCGACTATTCTAGTCAGCGACTATTCTAGTCAGCGACTATTCTAGTCAGCGACTATCCTAGTCAGCGACTATCCTAGTCAGCGACTATCCTAGTCAGCGACTATCCTAGTCAGCGACTATCCTAGTCAGCGACTATTCTAGTCAGCGACTATTCTAGTCAGCGACTATCCTAGTCAGCGACTATCCTAGTCAGCGACTATTCTAGTCAGCGACTATCCTAGTCAGCGACTATCCTAGTCAGCGACTATTCTAGTCAGCGACTATTCTAGTCAGCGACTATTCTAGTCAGCGACTATTCTAGTCAGCGACTATTTTTGTCGGCCATTATCTTAGTTTTTATACGCTATTTTTTTCTTATGGTAAGGTATACTGAAAAAAAATATTTTGATGTAAAACACGTCGCAGAGCTTGTGTATAAGACGACGTTTCGCCATGAAGAACGTTTTGAACACCTACATAGGTATGCAGAGTCATCTAAATACATAGGTTCCACCGGTGCTCTACAGCCCCAGTTTACCAACTGCTCTTCACTCGCTACATTCTTCACTCGCTACATTCTTCGCTCGCTACATTCTTCGCTCGCTACATTCTTCGCTCGCTACATTCTTCGCTCGCTACATTCTTCGCTCGCTACATTCTTCGCTCGCTACATTCTTCACTCGCTACATTCTTCACTCGCTACATTCTTCACTCGCTACATTCTTCGCTCGCTACATTCTTCACTCGCTACATTCTTCGCTCGCTACATTCTTCGCTCGCTACATTCTTCACTCGCTACATTCTTCGCTCGATACATTCTTCGCTCGATACATTCTTCGCTCGATACATTCTTCGCTCGATACATTCTTCGCTCGATACATTCTTCACTCGATACATTCTTCACTCGATACATTCTTCGTCGCTACATTCTTCGTCGCTACATTCTTCACTCGCTACATTCTTCACTCGATACATTCTTCACTCGCTACATTCTTCACTCGATACATTCTTCACTCGATACATTCTTCGTCGCTACATTCTTCACTCGCTACATTCTTCACTCGGTACATTCTTCACTCGGTACATTCTTCACTCGATACATTCTTCACTCGATACATTCTTCACTCGATACATTCTTCACTCGATACATTCTTCACTCGCTACAATCTTCACTCGATACATTCTTCACTCGCTACATTCTTCACTCGATACATTCTTCACTCGCTACATTCTTCACTCGCTACATTCTTCACTCGATACATTCTTCACTCGATACATTCTTCACTCGATACATTCTTCGCTCGATACATTCTTCGCTCGATACATTCTTCGCTCGATACATTCTTCGCTCGATACATTCTTCGCTCGATACATTCTTCACTCGCTACATTCTTCACTCGCTACATTCTTCGCTCGCTACATTCTTCACTCGCTACATTCTTCGCTCGCTACATTCTTCGCTCGCTACATTCTTCACTCGCTACATTCTTCCCTCGATACATTCTTCGCTCGATACATTCTTCGCTCGATACATTCTTCGCTCGATACATTCTTCGCTCGATACATTCTTCACTCGATACATTCTTCACTCGATACATTCTTCGTCGCTACATTCTTCGTCGCTACATTCTTCACTCGCTACATTCTTCACTCGATACATTCTTCACTCGATACATTCTTCGTCGCTACATTCTTCACTCGCTACATTCTTCACTCGGTACATTCTTCACTCGGTACATTCTTCACTCGATACATTCTTCACTCGATACATTCTTCACTCGATACATTCTTCACTCGCTACATTCTTCACTCGCTACATTCTTCACTCGCTACATTCTTCACTCGATACATTCTTCACTCGATACATTCTTCACTCGATACATTCTTCACTCGCTACATTCTTCACTCGATACATTCTTCACTCGATACATTCTTCACTCGATACATTCTTCACTCGATACATTCTTCACTCGATACATTCTTCACTCGATACATTCTTCACTCGATACATTCTTCGTCGCTACATTCTTCGTCGCTACATTCTTCACTCGCTACATTCTTCACTCGATACATTCTTCGCTCGCTACATTCTTCACTCGCTACATTCTTCACTCGCTACATTCTTCACTCGCTACATTCTTCACTCGATACATTCTTCACTCGATACATTCTTCACTCGATACATTCTTCACTCGATACATTCTTCACTCGATACATTCTTCACTCGCTACAATCTTCACTCGCTACAATCTTCACTCGCTACATTCTTCACTCGCTACATTCTTCACTCGCTACATTCTTCACTCGCTACATTCTTCACTCGCTACATTCTTCACTCGCTACAATCTTCACTCGCTACATTCTTCACTCGCTACAATCTTCACTCGCTACAATCTTCACTCGCTACATTCTTCACTCGCTACATTCTTCACTCGCTACAATCTTCACTCGCTACATTCTTCACTTGCTACATTCTTCACTCGCTACATTCTTCACTCGCTACATTCTTCACTCGCTACATTCTTCACTCGCTACATTCTCCACTCGCTACAATCTCCACTCGCTACAATCTCCACTCGCTACATTCTTCACTCGCTACATTCTGAGTAAACAACTTAACATATCTTAACATATCTATTACCCTCAGATAACAAAAACTTTGTCATCATGAGAACAGAAATAAAGTCACCAGAATCTTTCACGGAGTCACAGCCTCTTCAACACAAAATAAGCGGT
The DNA here is from genome assembly GCF_038502225.1 of Cherax quadricarinatus. Classification (NCBI taxonomy): domain Eukaryota; kingdom Metazoa; phylum Arthropoda; class Malacostraca; order Decapoda; family Parastacidae; genus Cherax; species Cherax quadricarinatus. Next base: position 1,816,628 of record NC_091332.1, read on the forward strand.
ACATTACGTTTTTTCTATGATTTTGATAAAACATTTGAAATTTCTGTAAAGTAACTGAATATTATACGAGGATGGTCTTCGGTTAACAGTCTTGCTTCTTGCCGAATAAGGCAAGCGGAAAATTGTGTGTGCAGTAATTTCGCAAAAGTCATTCTGAAACTAACGAAAAAAAATATATTTCGTGTTTATTATTAAATTATTGTAAAGTTATTTAAAAATATATTTAGTTGGATTAGGCTAAATTAAATTGCGCTTGTTATAATAAGTTCAGGTAAGTTTTTAAAGGTACCTTTGGTACAAAATTATTAATTTTTACACTAACATAAATGAATATATATTTAAACCTATAAGAGAAAAATTAAAAAGGACTTAATTATAAATGAATTCTTGCTAATTGACCAGTTTTACCTATTCGGCACGATATATAATGTATATATATAATGTATAAATATAATGTAATATATATATAAATGTATATATAATGTATATACATACACACACACATATATATATATATATATATATATATATATATATATATATATATATATATAATTTGTTACACGAGGACAGGTAATACGAAATTGATTTGATTTACACACACAATACACACGGACATGTGCTCACACACACGCACACTGCTAGCACAAGATCACATATACATAAACACGGGTGTAGGAAAAGGCAGACGCAGGCCCGGTGGCCTGGTGGCTATAGCTCCCCCCTTCACACACGGAGGGCCCGGGTTCGATTCCCGGCGGGTGGAAACATTCGACAAGTTTCCTTACACCTGTTGTCCTGTTCACCTAGCAGCAAATAGGTACCTGGGTGTTAGTCGACTGGTGTGGGTCGCATCCTGGGGGACAAGATTGAGGACCACAATGGAAATAAGTTAAACAGTCCTCGATGACGCACTGACTTTCTTGGGTTATCCTGGGTGGCTAACCCTCCGGGGTTAAAAATCCGAACGAAATCTTATCTTATCTTATCACAGGTATACACAAACAAGTGTGCACACGAAGACATACAAACACGTGGAATGAAGAACGAACCCAGTGTTTTTCAAGTGAGATGAGAGAGAGAGAGAATGAGAAGATGCAAGTAGAGGAGAGGGCGGAACACATGCAAGAGTGTATACGTTAGTGAGATCCACCGAGCCATCAATCCCATTCCCCATTAATCGTCAATTCATTCAAGTCCAACGAGATAATGATCCACAACATATTGTCCTGCAGTTCAATCCTTCCCACAACACCCGTCCGCTTCCTCAGCTCCTACTTAATGAGTGTATCAATTTCTACTGCGTCGCGGCGGTTGTCTGCAAGCCTCGCTAAGAACAATATTTTTCCACGCGTTTGGGTTTGTTTAGCACTAAGTGTATCTGTTCGAGTGATGCTTTTAACCCTTAAACTGTCCAAACGTAGATCTACGCTCGCTTAAAGGAGACACACAAGGTGAGGAAATATGTACTCGTGCAGCTGAGTCAGTGTAAATTTAGGGGATCAAATGAAGAGGTGAGACGATAGTGTTTCGTCCCTGACTGAAGGACACTAAGGCTGGTCTGTGACTGACAGCTGACAGCTACCGGGGCACTGTAAGGCTTGTTAGAGCTAAATCTGGGGCACTGCAAGGCTTGCTAGGTCTAGATCTGGGGCACTACAAGGCTCACTAACCTTACATCTGGGGCACTAAAGAAGCTTAATATGTCTATTGAAAATAAAAACATTGGTGTTTGGTATGTAGGTCTGAAAGAATAAAAGATGTAAGACAACACTTCAAAGGGTTTGATCACTCTCCCTCAGAAAAACTAATGATTAACTGCATTAGCATCTATGCCAGGGCCGATCCTCAGGAAAGTGAGGGACCCCTGGGCCAAAAAATAAAAAAGCAATCCACAATTTACTTATATCCCCAAACAACTGTCACGCTAATATTTCTTCATTTATCTCTACTGGAACGCAAAGTAATTTGAATTGTACGTTTTGGGGGGATTATTTTACCAGGATCGTTTATTTTCCATTAGTTAAGTAAAATTTATAAAAGCAACAATAATATACAATAAAGGGAGTAACCTTCGAATTTCGGAAATTCTTGATAAACTCTCTTAGGTTAAACAGCGAAAACACAAAACTAGAGGATAGTAGTTTTACTGTCTGCTAATGGAGTGATACATCATGACCTGTTTGGAGTCACAGTCGTGGCTAACACCATCCTCACGACGGAAAAGAATTTCATGGTCTAAATATCACTTATCTTCTGTGGTACAGTGGTAGAGTATTGCTTGGTTAATTTTCAGAGAGCCCGTCCACGGGTCGAGTCCCGACACTCAGTCCAGCTGTTACATTATTTTATCACATAATGTCAGGTCATTACAATGAACTCTCAGTGTGTGATATATATATATATATATATATATATATATATATATATATATATATATAATTAGCATCTATGATTTCTCCTCCTTTATGCTTACTCCTCTATAATCCTGAATAACACAGGCTCCATTACGCCAGC
>NC_091332.1:1824144-1846644 GCF_038502225.1 Cherax quadricarinatus
ATATATATATATATATATATATATATATATATATATAAATATGTATATATATATATATATAAATATGTCTATATATATATATATATATATATATATATATATATATATATATATATATATATATATATATATATATATATATACATATTTATATATATATATATACATATTTATATATATATATATATATATATATATATATATATATATATATATATATATATTATATATATAAATATATATATATATATATTATATATATAAATATATATGTATATTATATATATATATATTATATATATATATATATATATATATATATATATATATATATATATATATATATATATATATATTATATATATATATATATATATATATATATTATATATATATATATATATATATATATATATATATATATATATATATATATATATATATATATTATATATATATATATATATATATATATATATTATATATATATATATATATATATATATATATTATATATATATATATATATATATATATATATTATATATATATATATATATATATATATATATATATATATATATATATATATATATATATATATATATATTATATATATATATATATATATATATATATATATATATATATATATATATATATATATATATATATATATATATATATATATATTTATGTATATATATATACTGTGAGCTGAGTGGACTAGCATCTACGGGAGTCTTGAGGTCATGACCTCAAGAAGCTCTACTCTGAGCGAAACGTCGTCCAAGTAAAAAGTAGTTTGTTCCTTCTTAGCGCCTGCGTCCAGGTGTTGTCCACTGCCTGCGTAGCTTCAAGAGGGAGGCTGCGTCGGTCTGACCAGCCCTCCCCAACACTCTCCAGAACCACTAACACCTGATCTCCCATATCCTGCTTGTCTCTCTCTCTCTCTCTCCGACCATCTGCCCTGGCTTGCCTTGCTACACTCACAACCTGCCCTTGACTCTCCGAGGTGCTCTTGCAAGTGTATAATATAAAGTGTGATTAGTATTGAAGTGCCGGAGACTATCATAACAATTATTTGTGGTTGCAGGGGTCGATTCACAGCTCCTGGCACCGCCTCTTTGCTGCTCGCTACTAGGTTCACTCTCCCTGCTCCTTGAGCTGTATCATACCTCTTCTTAAAGCTATATATGGATCCTGCCTCCACCACATCACTTTCCAGACTATTCCACTTCCTGAGAACTCTATGACCGAAGAAATACTTTCTAACATTCCTGTGACTCATCTGAATCTTCCACTTCCAATTGTGACCCCTCGTTGCTTTGTCCCAACTCTGGAACATCCTGTGTGTGTGTGTGCGTGCACCATTGTATGTGCACCTGAGTGTATGTATGGGCCGTGTTATGGTAGAAATAAGGCAGTGTGTCACTGCCCCTCTGTGTCCGGGTTGGACGGGTCACTGGGTACAGTCCCCCTTATCAGTATAAATTCGGATGCAATTTATACCAGTGTCCGCTAACACACGTTGTTATCTACCGCCTTTTACACTTCCATTACTCCGTCTCTTCTCTGTAATATTAAGAGGAAGAGCCTCGTGTCTTGTGTATGTGCTGGAAGGAGGTAGCACAGCCGCTCTTACCAGAGTCCTTCACCTCAGATCAATAAACAAACTTAAATATGATCTGTAACCACATACACGTACTATATCTCCGGGAAAAATTGACAGAATGGAAATATGTAAAAAGTTCCAGATCTAATAGAAAAAACTCTAGACCTACTGAGAGAGACCCATGACCTACTGGGATAGATTCCAGACCTACTGGGAGAGACCCATGACCTGCTGGGATAGATTCCAGACCTACTGGGATAGATTCCAGACCTACTGGGAGAGACCCAAGACCTACTGGGATAGATTCCAGACCTCCTGGGAGAGACCCCAGACCTACTGGGATAGCTTTCAGATCTACTGAAGGGAATTCTAGAATTAATGAAATAAATACCTAACCTACTGGAAGAAATTCCACATCTAATGAAAGTCGAGACTTTTGTGTGTTAGGTCAAACATTACCTTACAATACTGTATACATAAAGAAGATAAAAAGAATCACTCTGCTATACACATAGTCAATATACACAGTTGTATGTTTCTTAGTGTATATAACCCGAGAGATGTATGTCTCTCAGCATACACCGAGAATTTAATCTCTATTTAAAGGAACTAAATTATCCTTGACAGGTGGTGAATAGGTGACATGCAGCCTTAAGACCCCTAGGCAGTCAGGGTATATATACACCCAGAAGTGTATTTCTCTCAACGTATACATACTGAAAGTTTGTTTTAATCCCTATTTTAGGAATTAAAGTATTCGTAAATGGTAAGGAAAAGGTTACATGCAGCCTTAACGGCCCTCGTGCAGTCATAGGCTTTAAACCAGATAAATGAACCTACACCATCTCTGTCTCTCCTTCACCGACCTCTTTCCTCTGCCACCTCTCTCCCTCCCTCTCCCTCTCTCTCTCTCTCTCTCTCTCTCTCTCTCTCTCTCTCTCTCTCTCTCTCTCTCTCTCATCACTAGCCCAGGCCACCACTGCTCTCATCTACAGTGTCTAGACTAGCCACTTGAGTGTCAGTGTGTTGCCAACACTGCACAACACCCCTAGCTCTGTTATGTTTGTCTGTAATCCCAACTCAAACACTGACGAACTGAGTGACCTGAGTGTCCGTCTTGTTAGCCACAAGCTGCTACTAGCTTTCAAAGGCTCTTGTGATAGACACATGGTCTTATGTGTGTGTACGTGTCTGTAATATATTGATAAAGCCCCTGGTGGGCGAAACGTCACTCAAATAAAGTTACCAAGACATTACACATGCGTCTTATTCACCATCAAGGTATGTTTCTTTCTTATTTAGCTGTCAGAGTGTTTCGTCTAGACTGCAGATTCAGCATTTGTGAGCAGTGTGTGTCCCCTTCAAGGGGACATCACCGGCATCAAATGTGTGTGTGTCACCTTAAGTGGACACCACACACACTTGATGCCGATGCTGGGCTCTTGATTTTAAAGGTTTCATCACCATTCTGGGATGATACACGTTTTTCTGAGGGTTTTCATTTTTTTTTTTTGCTACTGGATTCCAATTTTTCAGCTAAAATTATGGCGTTTTTTGGTTGTAACAGCATTAAAAGTATCCAATTTTCTAGATTTTTTAATGAACTATTCACCTAAAGATCAAAATGGCACAATACGGCAACTGGAATAATGGAAAAATAACCCGCACATGGGACATAGATTTGGCCATTTTATGTGTAAAATAATGAAGAATCTTTAGTTCCTTTAAACCACGTTAAACGTGGTCCGAGTCGGACCGAAACGTCGTCATGAGCTTCTTTCTCCTACATGTTTGTGCAACTTTTTACCTGATTATGGCTGTTATGGCGTCGGCTGAGTAAACCAGGCGTGGATTACCTTGGCCTTTGTTTCCCCCTCAGCCACTACACCGCCAGTTTATATCCCCGCCTCCGAAGTGCTGACACCATGAATCTTTAAGGGGCACATCAGTTCCCGTGCTTTATAATGCTATTAGTTATACCATGAATTAAGGAAAGATCCTGGACTTCACCTTACGAAAGCAGACAAAGTAAATGCGATAGTAATTATGGAAAAGGTAGATTATAGGGGAAAATAAACACGATATTAGGAAACAGGTAGACTCAGGTAGACTCAGGCGCCTCTTAATTCCTAGTCTAGTGGATAAGACCCGAGCCGGGACAGTACCGGCGAGCCTCATCGAATGGAATCCAATTCTAGTGTCCGCTATTAATGGGTCTATTTCTTTCTCGTCAAGGCCATTCCGCTTTCTGATTACCCTAAGACTGAAAAAAAGTATTAGTTCCCTTCCAAGAGGCTCGTTTGGTGCTTTAATTTCTGTCTGTGCTTCCATATGTTCCATTGTTTATTCGTGTTTATAGCTTGCTTGCATGTTGCATGTGTTTCAAGCTTTGAACATGAACAACTTCTATCAAGGCTGAGAGACTGAACACCTCACATCTTAAACTGTCTCCAGGATTTGACTGAATAAGCCTGCTGCGTAGGCGAAACGTTTCGGCAATAAAGATACCCGGGTGTTGCACATGTGTCTTATTCACAAACCAACCAAAAGCCGAGACAAGGACACAACATGTTCAACACAAACTCACAGCCTGTATTCCTCTGCCTCGCCTCTTAGTTCTTCTCACTACACTTGTAAATGAATTAGTTAGTGTAGCAATACAGTATGAGGCTCACAGACTCTGATATCAAAACAACATTGGAATGCAGAGTGTAAAAACTGATATAATGTGAGCATTTGCAGCGTGTGTTTGTTGACGCTGGTTTGTTGTGGAGGGAGGGAGGGGTGATATCAGCTGGTGTCTGGCAGAAGAGCTAGTCGATAAGAGCTAAGATGTCTCTCTGTCCCATGCAGAGTTTCGACCTTCGCACGGGTTTTAGCAGCTGGTTTGCATGCCCCAGTTATGCTGCAGCATGAGACGTGTCATTTTGTAATTTATCAGGGCATATTAATACTGTTTTGTGTTCGTGATAAGTATAGTGCTCACGGTTACACTTTACGGTTCTCTTAATATGAGCTGCAATAAAACTAGTGTGTGTGTGTGTGTGTGTGTGTGTGTGTGTGTGTGTGGTCATACGCATACCGATAAGGAATCCACACATGACAGCTCGTTTAGAAGCTGGATTATTATTAATATTGTTTTCACAGTGTGTGAAGTTCTAAATCCTTGTTGAGGATTCATTGTCAAGGAGTGATGGAGGCTCGATCCTCCCTCCGCTAATACAGAGAGGGACTCACTGCTCTGGTAGCCAGCCAGAAGCTGGAGAGAGTACAGAGGTTAGCTACTAGACTGGGTCCAGACCTGAGAGGGTTGAATTAATAGGAGAGAATTAGAAGAGGGAAGGAACATCAGGGAAGACATGATTAAGACGTATAAAATACTCAGGAGTCTTAATAAATACCGACAATGTTTCGAAAAGTTAAGAGACGAGGTCAGGAGCCGAGCCTCTACACACACACGCACACACACACACACACACACACACACACACACACACACACACACACACACACACACACACACACACACACACACACACAGTTCCTCACAAGAGATTAGTGCAGAAGCTAGAGCATCAGGCGCATATAACAGGAAGGGCACTGCAATGGATCAGAGAATACCTGACAGGGAGGCAACAACGAGTCATGGTACGTAATGACGTATCACAGTGGGCACCTGTGACGAGCGGGGTCCCACAGGGGTCGGTCTTAGGACCAGTGCTATTTTTGGTATATGTGAACGACATGACGGAAGGGTTAGACTCAGAAGTGTCCCTGTTTGCAGATGATGTGAAGTTAATGAGGAGAATTAAATCTGATGAGGACCAGGCAGGACTTCAAAGAGACCTGGACAGACTGGACACCTGGTCCAGCAAATGGCTTCTCGAATTTAATCCTGCCAAATGCAAAGTCATGAAGATAGGGGAAGGGCACAGAAGACCGCAGACAGAGTATAGGCTAGGTGGACAAAGACTGCAAACCTCACTCAAGGAGAAAGATCTTGGGGTGAGTATAACACCGAGCATGTCTCCGGAAGCACACATCAATCAGATAACTGCTGCAGCATATGGGCGCCTGGCAAACCTGAGAACAGCATTCCGATACCTTAGCAAGGAATCATTCAAGACACTGTACACCGTGTATGTCAGGCCCATACTGGAGTATGCAGCACCTGTTTGGAACCCGCACTTGATAAAGCACGTCAAGAAACTAGAGAAAGTACAAAGGTTTGCAACAAGGTTAGTTCCAGAGCTAAGGGGAATGTCCTATGAAGAAAGATTAAGGGAAATCGGCCTGACCACACTGGAGGACAGGAGGGTCAGGGGAGACATGATAACGACATATAAAATACTGCGTGGAATAGACAAGGTGGACAAGGACAGGATGTTCCAGGGAGGGGACACAGAAACAAGAGGCCACAATTGGAAGTTGAAGACACAAATGAGTCAGAGAGATAGTAGGAAGTATTTCTTCAGTCATAGAGTTGTAAGGCAGTGGAATAGCCTAGAAAATGACGTAGTGGAGGCAGGAACCATACACAGTTTTAAGACGAGGTTTGATAAAGCTCATGGAGCGGGGAGAGAGAGGGCCTAGTAGCAACCGGTGAAGAGGCGGGGCCAGGAGCTAGGACTCGACCCCTGCAACCACAAATAGGTGAGTACAAATAGGTGAGTACACACAGGAGAGGTTAAGGGAAATAAACCTGACGACACTGGAGGACAGGAGAGACAGGGGGGACATGATAACGACATACAAAATACTGAGAGGAATTGAAAAGGTGGACAAAGACGGGATGTTCCAGAGATGGGACACAGCAACAAGGGGACACAGTTGGAAGCTGAAGACACAGATAAATCACAGGGATGTTAGGAAGTATTTCTTCAGCCACAGAGTAGTCAGGAAGTGGAATAGTTTGGGAAGCGATGTAGTGGAGGCAGGATCCATACATAGCTTTAAGCAGAGGTATGATAAAGCTCATGGTTCAGGGAGAGTGACCTAGTAGCGACCAGTGAAGAGGCGGGGCCAGGAGCTTGGACTCGACCCCTGCAACCTCAACTAGGTGAGTACACACACACACACACACACACACACACACACACACACACACACACACACACACACACACACACACACACACACACACACAGTCAGGAGCAAATTATAAATTCTCTACGGAGCTCCATTACGTAGAAGCTACACCAGCGCCACACCCTGGGTGGTGGTGAGGCAAGACTATGCTAAAACAATCAATAAATGCATCTTTACGCCATTCATTGGCTAAAATACCAAACTGGACCTGACGGAGGACTGTCGGTGCTTTGATGTGTATGCGTCAGGTCAAGAGGTCAGCGAGGTCAAGATCATCTGGTCACATCCTTCACAGGTCCTGACCAGTCTTGATGCGAGTAACTGGGGCTACCCCCTCCCATTTGTGGGATCAATCCTGACTACCTCCCATTCCCCAGGCACCGTATAATCCCCTACGGATTTACAGCTTCCCCCAAAATTACATATGAACCACACGAAATTATGGAAATCTTAGCTGGTAAGGAAGCACCATTTAAAGACCCAGATTATAGAAGTATAATAATTATAGGTGACAATGAGCCGTAGAATTCACGTAGATTACAGAGGTTATGAGCCACAGGTCACAGAGGTCACACATTGTAAGTTACATAGGAAGCAGATTTTAAAAACTACGTTACAGAGAGCGCCGGCTGTGAAGGTCACTGTTTGAGGTCGCAAGTTCTATAGGGCAAAGGTTACAGGGTATGCAAATTACAGAAGTTCCAGATTTTTAGGGGTCACAGTTAGTATAGGGCACTGTTTGTATAGGCTATTGTTTGTATAGGTCACTGTTTATATCACCGTTTGTATGGGCTACACTTTGTATAGGTCACTCTTTGTATGGACTACCCTTTGTATAGGTCACTTTTTGTATAGGCTACCCATTGTATAGGTCACTCTTTGTATGGACTACCCTTTGTATAGGTCACTTTTTGTATAGGCTACCCTTTGTATACGTTACTCTTTGTATGGATCACTTTACACTTGGAGTTATGGCCACGGACCATGTATGCATGTATATACGCATACATATACACACGTACACATACAATCGTATATGAATACATATTTCAGTATTTTTGTTGTATGAGAATTTGATCGCCACTCTGCACTATTCTTTTTGAGTACAATGAGGTAGAGGAGGCTGGGCTTATGGAATACGAGGGATACCTTTCTCGGCTCTTGCAGCTACCGAAATACACTATTATTATTATTATTATTATTATTATTATTATTATTAAAGCAGGTAAATATTACTCATTTGAAAATAATATCCCGCTGACCACACCTGCGACAGGCTACACCCATTCTTCCGCCCGTCACTCCATCCACCTGCCCGTCCATCCACCTGCCCGCCCATCCACCTGCCCGCCCATCCGCCTCTTTGCGTGCTCGACAGTCCTTCGGGTGTACGCACAGAAGGGAAAGGACTTTGATGGACGGCGCATCATGCCGATAACTAACGCCGTAGGGAGTGAACCCTACCGATTTTTCACCCCTACCGATTTTTATCCCCTACCTGCACTTGTGAGGGAAGGTGGAGATATTGGAGGAGGTTGATGAAAAGGGAGGGGGAGCCAAAACAGGGGATGGAAGCATATTACTGAAGCAAGAACATCTTCATCAGCATCATGGAACTCAATCCCACCTTGAAGGAAGGGGTGAGAATGTGGAAGGGAATGGGATAACAGGGGATTGTTGTTGAAGGAGGGGATCGTGGGTTTGGGGAATGGGGGGATCGTGGGTTGGAGAATGGGTAGTAGAGTGCCTCTGTCTGCCGAGATGCGACAGATAAACCTCGCAGCTGTTTCTCTCTGCTATCAGATGATCTTGACACTAACTGCTAGCAGCATCATTTACATTATAACAGCAGCCACGTATCCTGTCACATAATACATTTTAATTTCATAATATCTGTCACATTAGACACATAATCACTCATCTGATCTTGAAGTCCTGGACTGGTGCTCAAACTGTTCAGAATATAAGCAACCTTCACTCGGAATGGTCTTAAGTTCAATTCAAACGGACCCACATGCCAGACGAGATTCATTCAAACATGTCTTGTATCCTTGAGTAATAAAAAAGTAATCCCGTGTACTGTAGTTCTTCAGCAACGAACAACGTTTCTAGAAGTGACATCATTTTTCTCTATGTGCAACATTTGGGGTTTACAACAAACTTCTTCAGTCGTATAGGGATTAATATAAAACCAGAGACAGAGGAAGCAGTGTTGATCAATCCGTCAGCGTTGGTAGGAGGTGGTCAGTTATTCTTTGTAGAGTTTGACACGTCAAAACTCTACCTAGCGGGAAACACTGCCTCAGTAAAAGCTGCCTCTGTACCTTCGTTGTTCCTTCAACACTGTCAGTATTACGTATTTGCATGCAATATTTTCCCCAGTACATATTTCTATCTAATATCTATATCCAATATTGTTCTTGCGCACAATTGCAACGGTGTCGTCCACATATTGGTAAAAATAACGAAACAATCCAAATCCACAAAGAGCATTAACGTAAGTTCTGATGAAATCATTAAGGGATGAACGCGCACCAATGTCGCCGCCTAGTGCAGAAAACAGGACCTCAGTGTTTACACTATGACCCAGCGGTATCTACTAGGCCATGTCAAGTACCTTCCTGCTGGAGGCGCTGAGATACGCCAGCGGACCACTGCTACCAAGGTAGTCCTTTGAAGGAGCAATGATGGAGGTTTTATAGGCGAATTGCTCAGCAACCAGGAGCTGTGAATGCTAAGATGAAGAGGATTTGGAGTGATCTGAATTCGGTCTCCTACTTATAGCCTCTCATTCCCACTTTTTCCTTCCTTTGATGTTGGTGCACAGGCTTCAACAACAATGGCGTTTCGTTGATCAGGCGAAAAGCTGTCCCAATAAATGCATGCTCTGCATATGTCTTTTGCCTCATCCTGTGGACATCTCGCTTTTGTATTCTGATATCTGTTTCTTTCGTTGCCGAAGTCACCACCAGCGATACACCACCACCACCATCACCACCACACCACCACCACCACACTACCACCACACCACCACAACCATCACCACCACCACCACACCACCACCACTACTGCTGCTGCTGTCTTCCCCTAGTCATGACTGCCGGCTACAACACTGGGAAGATCGAGTTAAAAAAAATCCGTTACCAAAACACACCCAAAGGACGCAGATAACGGGATTGAGGAAGAGGAAGAAGATGTGGAAAAGGAAGAGTAGGCAGAAGAGAAAGGCGAATGATGTAAGAGGAATCCCTCTAAGGAAGAAAATGGGGAAGGGTGGGGGGTTGTCTTGATATTGAAGGAATGGGTTTGTAAGGAACTGTAGTAGCGCATTCATTCCTCTGATTCAATCTCGTTGTCTCCCATTTCCAAGGTCCTTGATGACCTTTGAGTAATGCTGGAGTTATTATAATAATTATTATGATCATAATAATGAGAAAGCGCTAAGTCCATAGCGGTCATACAGCGCTCAAAATGGATAAGAAAATTTTGCGTAATAGCAGGAAGAGCGAAGACGTAGTAAATACGGAAGTTAAATGGTTGTAGAAGCAGGAAGAACTGGAAGAAGAGGAGTGAAATAGGAATAGAGAAAGGACAGAGATAATGACAGGAGAAGGAGGAGGCATTGCAGAAGAAATGTGAGGAAAATGGGATTAGGAAGTGTAAAAGGCATTACGAGTACGAAAAGGAGGCAGAGGAAGGATACGATAGAATAAAAGAGATAGGAGAAAGTGAGTGAGAGGAAAGGGAAGGAGCTGAGACTCAGGAGAGCCAAGGGAATGGTGAAGATGAGGAAGAGGAGGCGTAAGGAACGTCTATCGCCTCACTTCAGGGGAGGTAAGAGGAGAGCTCACACACACACACACACACACACACACACACACACACATACACAGATCTAGGCAGAACAAGATGAGGGTTGTTGTCACCGCCGCCTCGAGAAGTAAAAATGGTCAGAGATACTAGCCAGGCAGCCTTCGGGCCTGAGTTGGCCTTGATATTCAGTGCCAGGTGGAGCAGCACCAGCCCTCGGCCATCAGCTGGCCTTGACCTCCAGTGCCAGGTGGAGCAGCACCAGCCCTATGCCATCAGCTGGCCTTGATTTCCAGTGCCAGGTGGATCAGCACCAGCCCTATGCCATCAGCTGGCCTTGACCTCCAGTGCCAGGTGGAAGAAAAATAATGTTGACAGTCATTTAAAGATTTCCCTTCAGGGACACATAATGTAATTATTATTATTATGAAAAGCTAATATAATGACACTGTGACTCTCATCCATGAAAGAGAGAGAGAGAGAGAGAGAGAGAGAGAGAGAGAGAGAGAGAGAGAGAGAGAGAGAGAGAGAGAGAGAGGTGGGGTTGTTCTGCAGCACCCAGCCATCGTGCGACAGATGATATCCACAACAGGATATAAATCAGTAAAGCAATCTGTTGTGGCAATGTAAAGCTTGGGGCAGCTGCTACAATCTCCTGGCAATGGATGGCGTGAAGCAGCTGCTATAACAGCACTACATTATGTCGTCTCCTCCCAGGTGTGCTGCCTTATAATTCACAGTGAACGACATGTTACTAAGCGACTTCGTGCAATGACTCAACATTACCCTTCACGGCCATTTCGAAAGCCAGAGTGCACTACGAACAAGACGAGCGGTTCCCCACAAGGTTGTGCACATGGAACGGTGCGGTTGTAGGTATTCGTGAACGACATAGTTTGAGAACGATGTTAAAAACTAAAGAAAACTAGATTCAGAAAGCCGGATGAGGCTGCGAGACATAAGAGGTTAGACAGGTGGTTATTTAATTTCAGTCCCAGCTAGCGCAAGATTATGAAAAACTAGGAAATGATAGGAAAAGTTATATAGTGAATGTAGACTGGGAGGACAGAGCCCATAAATTTTAGAGTAGGAAGAGTTTATTAGAGGTAAACACTGTCTTAAGCAAACATCGATTGAGTAACCTGGGCAGCGAGTACACGTCCCGTAGACGACCCACTGAGTCCTTCAGTACCATTATAAGATATATTTCAGACTTGGTATAGAGTATGCAACACCTACATTGAGATATAGAATACGCAGCACCTACATTAAGATATAGAATATGCAACACCTACCTAGAGAAAACATATAAAGACACTAGGGAGATTACTGAGAATCACTGACTCGAGTCCCGGAGCTAGAAGAAATGTCATACGACAACAGACAAAAGTTTTATCATCACCATCATTACTATTATTAAATTCATAGGGAAACGCCAAACCCAGAGTTGCCATGCAGCGTCTGGGGAATGGTAAGTAATTAGCTCTGATCCAAATCCAGATTCCTTGGATTAAAAGCCCTTCACCAGCATTAAGGCACCTCCCTAGAAGGGACAACTCTCAAAGAGAAGAGAACTAGGGAAGACATGATAACGGCATATAAGATACACAGAAGATTAGATAGTGCAGAAACAATATTTGAAAGATGATCATTGACAATGGGCCATAAATGGCACTTAAAAAAAGACCCGCTGGGATATCGGAAAGTATTTCTTCAGGTCTTGTGGAGTTAAAAAGTGAAACAATCTAGGAACTGTTGAGGAACTTGTTAAAACAGAGTCCGTACGTAGTTTTATGATTGGGTAGACTAGGACCCAGAAGGTCAGGACTAATGTGAGTAGCTGAACAGGAGATGAGATACACAACCAAAGCTAAAAGCGTATATAGACAGGTGAGCACAACATACACATTAAATCAGAACCGGATTAAGATTTTGTAGGCCCCTGGGCTACAGGTACAGTGAGGCCCCTGGGTTACAGGTACTGTGAGGTCCCTGGACTACAGGTACTGTGAGACCCCTGGGCTGCAGCCCTTGGAGGCTCTCCAGCTGGCGGAAGACCCTGGGCTGCAGACCCTAAAGCTCGTACAAATACAAAAGTTTATTTCTTTCCAAAGGTTCCAATGTGTGATTACATTTCATAATCTGATTTGTACAAAGAAAGCCACTATCATGCCGGGGCATTTCGGGCAGTGTCTTAATCCGGATTCAGTCTGAAGAAAGAAAGGTTACCATTATTTGGATGAAGGCGCTAAGGCACGTCCCATGATCAACAAAGGGCATCGACTAAGACCACCGCTCCTCCACAGTAAAAAAAAAGGCTGTCCTCAGGAAAATAAGCTTTTGAAATAGTATAGGGTAATCTGGGTTTTTGATTCTGAGGCGCCTAGCCTCCGTCATCTGTTTTTGTTTTTCATGGTGTCTAACTAAATAGTCTCAACAACACCACACTTCCTAACTTACTTGGTGACATCTGAAGAAAACTTATTGGGGCCAATGTCACTGACATAGATCAACTTACCACTACTGCTACGCTGTCTCAAAGATGTTCCACATCAACGAATGACGCTTGAGTTACCCCTCCCTTTATTGTACATAATAATAACAGTAAACATAACACAATGGCAATAATAATAAAAAATGATAATAAAACAATAATAATATTAATAGTACTACTGATGTTATGTAACATTACGTTACATTGAGAGAAACATGAACTACCATGGTAAATCGTGTGTCAGTTGTACCCAGACTCTCACTACTTGAAACCTGACTCAGGTTCACTGTGTACTTTACACACATAGATGCCACAGTGTTTTATGTTTATACGAAGGACACACTACTGTGTTTCTTTGTTTGGACTGAGTTCATGTCGGTCTGTTGTCACTCCTCTGCTTCCAGTGTTCTGCGAAGACCTCCCTGACTTTTCCACTAAACTATATACTTCTGTTATCCTCTGTGAGTGTTCCTCCAGTCTCCCTTAGTCGTATCACTTGGTGTATTACAATCAACTTTCTTCTTATGTGACTGAGAGAATTCTGGCTCCGTTTTAGCATTTTATGCTATGTTAAGTGAGGATTTTCTCTCAGCTACCATTCATGTCCGAGCGAAGCCATTTACTAACAATTCCGATCATTTCCTGAGAATTCTGATCATTTCCTAATAATTTTGACCATTTCCTAAGAATTCTGATCATTTCCTAAGAATTCTGATCATTTCCTAAGAATTCTGATCATTTCCTAAGAATTCTGATCATTTCCTAAGAATTCTGATCATTTCCTAAGAATTCTGATCATTTCCTAAGAATTCTGATCATTTCCTAAGAATTCTGATCATTTCCTAAGAATTCTGATCATTTCCTAAGAATTCTGATCATTTCCTAAGAATTCTGATCATTTCCTAAGAATTCTGATCATTTCCTAAGAATTCCGATCATTTCCTGAGAATTCTGATCATTTCCTAATAATTTTGACCATTTCCTAAGAATTCTGATCATTTCCTAAGAATTCTGATCATTTCCTAAGAATTCTGATCATTTCCTAAGAATTCTGATCATTTCCTAAGAATTCTGATCATTTCCTAAGAATTCTGATCATTTCCTAAGAATTCTGATCATTTCCTAAGAATTCTGATCATTTCCTAAGAATTCTGATCATTTCCTAAGAATTCTGATCATTTCCTAAGAATTCTGATCATTTCCTAAGAATTCCGATCATTTCCTGAGAATTCTGATCATTTCCTAATAATTTTGACCATTTCCTAAGAATTCTGATCATTTCCTAAGAATTCTGATCATTTCCTAAGAATTCTGATCATTTCCTAAGAATTCTGATCATTTCCTAAGAATTCTGATCATTTCCTAACAATTCTGATCTTTGCCTTTTTTTTTCATTCACATTTGATAATATGCTGAATATGAAGTTTTTTTTTTCACGGATTTTTTAATGACTCTTATTTCTATCAAGTTTATTTTTGCATTATCTAATTTTTTCCTCCAGTGCTTCCTTAAAGCACTCTCTTTCTCTCCCTTTTCTCTAAATTTCAATGCTTTCTTCGGCTATTATTATTCTTTCATTATTATAAAAAAGAAGCGCTAAACCACAAGGGTCATACAGCATTTTTTTCTTTCATTATTGTAATAAATAATTAGCTCTAAATTTCCACTGCAGAGTCAATGTCTGGGTTTTTTCCTCCAGTTTTTTCCATTCTTGTGGGTTTACCTGGAGAGGGTTTCGGGGGTCATCGCCCCCGCGGCTTGGTCTGAGACCAGGCCTCATGGTGGATCAGGGTCTGCTCAACCAGACTGTTACTGCTGGCCGCACGCAAACCGACGTACGACCCACAGCACGGTTGGTCGGGTACTACTGACTTTAAGTGCCTGTCCAGTGGGTAACTTCATCTACAGTACCATATTCCATTTGCTTTTTTTTGGGTGGGGGGAGGGGGGGGGGAGGGGGTGATAACTAGCTAGGAGTCTACTTGGAGGAGGATGGAAAATGGGGGAGTTTGACGGTGGTATTCTCACTGATGGAGTGTGGGAAGAAGTTTCCAGACGGAGAGGAAGGATGATACTGGACAGATGATGGTAAGTAGCAGATTATGAGGAAGTTAAAATGATAATTAACCTGGATCTCAGTTTTCTGTCTCATTTTGATTCCTTGTTCCTTCTTGGTATTTTACCGTCTCTACTCTTCCCCCTTTTCTATTTACTTACTTCTAACTGTTTCGAAATATCAGTAGCTTATTTTTTATGTGCACTTATTTTTTCACATCTTTCCAATCTCTTTTCGTCTCAATTAGTCTTCCTTTTCTTTCTGAAGCCTCTTGGTAATATCGCCCCCCCCCGGGTCATTTTTTTTTTCGTAATTGCTGCCTCACTTCCTCACCTCCGTCATTCTTACTAGCAGTGTGGCTAGTGGACTAGTGGAAACACTGGGCATGTTTCCTTATTGTGTATCTACTGCCCCTGATCACCTAGCAGTAAGTGGGTGCCTGGGTGTTAAACGACTGTAGTGGGTCACACTCGCTGGAAAAGAAATCAAAATTAAGTGGAAGTAAGCTACACTAATTTTTTTCAGTCCTGGGCTATTAACCCATTATGATAATCAGACAAAATTCTTTTTTTTCTTTTTTTCGTAATCGCTATGAGACTAAAGATGGCGGGTGGAGGGAAGGAAGGCAGCCGCATATAACTTAGTATACTCGACTGTGTATAATGGATAGTCGAGGTCGAGTGGCTTGTCCTTCTTCGCCAGGATGGTCACCCACGCATGTCAGTTACCGCCCTAAGCCACGTTTATGTTTGTAACCCAGATTGTCTGCCCCTACCTCCACCACAACCACTCTCTGCCCTCCACCACAACCACTCTCTCCCCTCCACTACACCTATTTATTCCCTTCCCTCCGCTAGAATCATTTACTTCCCTCCAGTGCAGCAATTAGTGATTGTTAGGAGGCGAACTGCTTGTCACAAGTCAAGTTTAGCGACAACGGGGGAGGATGCGGTTCGCCTTGAAGGCGACGAGATCTCTTAATTCGTATGTCCAACATGGTATAATTTTATAATTCATATTTGAGGAAGACACAGAAAGAGGAGAGAGAGAGAGGGTAGAGGGAGAGGGAACGAGTAAGAGTCAAACTTAGATTCTCTCTCTCACTTCCTGTTACGTAAACGAAGATACGGCGATTGATAGACAAGTTGTATATGTGTGCTTCACCAGACAACAAGAAGGTGATCTGTGTGTGTGCTGGTGCTAACACGGGAGGCAAACACTCGTGGTAAACAGCGAAGTTCTAAGAGGGTCTTAAATTAGCTTAGGGTTCATTAGGTAGCTTAACGGGTCCGATGAGAGTTCAAGAAAAATACACAAGTGTGTATATGTGTATATATATATATATATATATATATATATATATATATATATATATATATATATATATATATATATATATATATATATTTATATTTATATAATTAAACTGTACCTTGTTGATTCTTTTAAATGAGTGAAAATAGCCATTTAATAATATTTCCCTTCCCTTTATCCATTCTTACGTGTTGCAGCTCTGGGCCGAAGCTTCTTTCTGGTGAACGCGAACTCATGCAATGGAGTTCAGCAGGGTGACTCCCCCTCGCCCCTCTCCTTTTTTGCCTAGCAGTCAAGGAAGTCACAGAGGAGCCGGCCAGTGAAGTCAACATCTGGTTCCTAGATGACGGCATTCCGGCAGGCGCACACAGTCTCTACTAGAGAACATTAGAAAAATCAAAGAGTATTGTGAGAATGTTAGATTCTCTCTACATAAAGGGGTTTCCAATCTTTTTTAAGCCCCGCACCCCTAGGAAATTTTTCATCAGTGTTGCTCCACTTGCAAAAGTAATATCACATTTGAAGATGAAGTTAAATTTCTAATTTTTTTGAATACAAATTGAACCAAATACAGTACAGAGGGTGAACAAATTGAACTTAGAAAATAAGCTTTTAATTCATTACAAAAAATGAAAATATAAACTGAGCAACTGAAATGTCATCTCGCATGCCCTGAAATGTCATCTCGCATGCCCTGAAATGTCATCTCGCATGCCCTGAAATGTCATCTCGCATGCCCTGAAATGTCATCTCGCATGCCCTGAAATGTCATCTCGCATGCCCTGAAATGTCATCTCGCATGCCCTGAAATGTCATCTCGCACCCCTTGAAATGTCATCTCGCACCCCCCTGAAATGTCATCTCGCATGCCCTGAAATGTCATCTCGCACCCCTTGAAATGTCATCTCGCACCCCCTGAAATGTC
The DNA here is from genome assembly GCF_038502225.1 of Cherax quadricarinatus. Taxonomy (NCBI): domain Eukaryota; kingdom Metazoa; phylum Arthropoda; class Malacostraca; order Decapoda; family Parastacidae; genus Cherax; species Cherax quadricarinatus. The sequence continues at coordinate 1,841,447 of NC_091332.1, forward strand.
ATCTCGCACCCCTTGGGGGTGCGTTTACCCCTGGTAGGGAATCACTGGTCTTCTTCCTTCCTCTCCAGGTGGGAACTAGTGTCCTCCAATGATGATCCTTTTCAAATCACTTGTTCTCTCTAGGCTGGAATACTGCTGTACATTAACATCTCTAATCAAAGCAGGTGAAATCGCAGATCTAGAGAGTGTACAGAGACCCTTTACTGCACGTATAAGTTCTGTCAAGCACCTTAACTACTGGGAACGCTTGGAAGCACTTGACTTGTACTCGTTGGAACGCAGGAGGGAGAGATATATCATAATCTACACTTGGAAAATCTTGGAAGAAATGGTCTCAAATCTGCACACAGAAATCACTCCCTACGAAAGTAAAAGACTGGGCAGGCGATGCAAAATGCCCCCAATAAAAGGTAGGGGCGCCATTGGTACACTAAGTGAAAACACCATAAGTGTCCGGGGCCCAAGACTGTTCGACAGCCTCCCATCAAGCATTAGGGGAATTACCAATAAACCCCTGGCTGCCTTCAAGAGAGAGCTGGACAGATACCTAAAGTCAGTGCCGGATCAGCCGGGCTTTGGCTCGTACGTTGGACTGCGTGCGGCCAGCAGTAACAGCCTAGTGGATCAGGCCCTGATCCATCGGGAGGCCTGGTCATGGACCGGGCCGCGGGGGCGTTGATCCCTGGAATAACCTCCAGGTAACCTCCAGGTAACCTCCAGGTAACCTCCAGGTAACCTCCAACAAACCTGCTACGAACCAGATGACGACAAAGATCACCATTCATTTACTAACTTTCTGGTGAGCCAGAAGCTTCTAAAATTAAAAAAAAAAAATTATTAGATCAACTTGATTTTTATGTATAAACTGAATTAAAATATATGAGAAATGTCTAAGAGAATGGAGTTGTGTACAGGCCAAAAAAACAAGATTTTTTTTGAGAAGAAATTTCCTTTTTTCACTCCCACCTTCTAAGAAACTGGAGTTACTCTCCGCATCCTCGGATCAAGCATAATTGCCGCCCATTCCCCAATGACGCTTGACTCTGCCTTGACATTGGCCCAGCGAAGTGACACTCTTGGCACTTGGATGGAACACTACGGTGCGCAGTGAATGAATGCCACGCACTGCGTCGTGATGGTCGCCGCGTACCACGCAATACGTCATTCTCACTGTCGTATAGAACGCAGTGTGCCCTGACAGGTTCACAGTTAATGGTCCTAGTGACTCAGGTATTAACTGTTGCTGTCACGAGCCACGAACACCTGCCAAGTGGTGGAGTTCCACGAAGTTTACTCAACTCTCCTTCCTACAACACTTCACGAAGGTAAACATAAACAAATGAGATGAGAGAGAGAGAGAGAGAGAGAGAGAGAGAGAGAGAGAGAGAGAGAGAGAGAGAGAGAGAGAGAGAGAGAGAGAGAGATTCGTAAAGATGTCACCATTGCACTTCTCATCTTTACTAGCGATCGAGAGATGATTATAGTCTCGTTAACATTGTCCTGCTTTTGTCTGTGGGCTTTCAGGTCTGTGGGCTTTCAGGTCTGTGGGCTTTCAGGTCTATGGGCTTTCAGGTCTGTGGGCTTTCAGGTCTGTGGGCTTTCAGGTCTGTGGGCTTTCAGGTCTGTGGGCTTTCAGGTCTGTGGGCTTTCAGGTCTGTGGGCTTTCAGGTCTGTGGGCTTTCAGGTCTGTGGGCTTTCAGGTCTGTGGGCTTTCCGGTCTGTGGGCTTTCAGGCCTGTAGGCTGTGGGCTTTCCGGTCTGTGGGCTTTCAGGCCTGTAGTCTGTGGGCTTTCCGGTCTGTGGGCTTTCAGGCCTGTAGGCTGTGGGCTTTCCGGTCTGTGGGCTTTCAGGCCTGTAGTCTGTGGGCTTTCAGGTGTGTGGGCTTTAGAATCAGTTACTTTTTTCACGTCAGCAATTTGAAAAAGTCTGTAAGACGGGTGAAACATTTTTAACAAGAATGTTGCCCGGGCTGGAACCTTACTTAATAATAATAATAATAATAATAATAATAATAATAATAATAATAATAATAATAATATTATTATTATTATTATTATTATTATTATTATTATTATTATTATTATTGCTGTTGCATTTTGAAGCGGTAAACTTGTCAGGGTTGGGGATGGAGGGTTGGGGGTGGAGGGTTGGGGGTGGAGGGTTGGGGTGGAGGGTTGAGGATGGAGGGTTGGGGATGGAGGGTTGGGGGTGGAGGGTTGGGGATGGAGGGTTGGGGATGGAGGGTTGGGGGTGGAGGGTTGGGGATGGAGGGTTGGGGATGGAGGGTTGGGGAGGAGGGTTGGGGTGGAGGGTTGGGGATGGAGGGTTGGGGATGGAGGGTTGTGGATGGAGGGTTGGGGATGGAGGGTTGGGGATGGAGGGTTGGGGGTGGAGGGTTGGGGATGGAGGGTTGTGGTGGAGGGTTGGGGATGGAGGGTTGAGGATGGAGGGTTGAGGATGGAGGGTTGAGGATGGAGGGTTGAGGATGGAGGGTTGAGGATGGAGGGTTGAGGATGGAGGGTTGAGGATGGAGGGTTGAGGTTGGAGGGTTGGGGATGGAGGGTTGGGGACGGAAGGTTGAGGATGGAGGGTTGAGGATGGAGGGTTGAGGATGGAGGGTTGAGGATGGAGGGTTGAGGATGGAGGGGTTGAGGATGGAGGGTTGAGGTTGGAGGGTTGGGGATGGAGGGTTGGGGACGGAAGGTTGAGGATGGTGGGTTGAGGATGGAGGGTTGAGGATGGAGGGTTGGGGACGGAAGGTTGAGGATGGAGGGTTGAGGATGGAGGGTTGAGGATGGAGGGTTGAGGATGGAGGGTTGAGGATGGAGGGTTGAGGATGGAGGGTTGAGGATGGAGGGTTGAGGTTGGAGGGTTGGGGATGGGGGGTTGGGGACGGAAGGTTGAGGATGGAGGGTTGAGGATGGAGGGTTGAGGATGGAGGGTTGAGGATGGAGGGTTGAGGATGGAGGGTTGAGGATGGAGGGTTGAGGATGGAGGGTTGAGGTTGGAGGGTTGGGGATGGAGGGTTGGGGACGGAAGGTTGAGGATGGAGGGTTGAGGATGGAGGGTTGAGGATGGAGGGTTGGGGACGGAAGGTTGAGGATGGAGGGTTGAGGATGGAGGGTTGAGGATGGAGGGTTGAGGATGGAGGGTTGAGGATGGAGGGTTGAGGATGGAGGGTTGAGGATGGAGGGTTGAGGATGGAGGGTTGAGGATGGAGAGTTGAGGATGGAGGGTTGGGGATGGAGGGTTGGGGACGGAGGGTTGGGGACGGAAGGTTGAGGATGGAGGGTTGAGGATGGAGGGTTGAGGATGGAGGGTTGAGGATGGAGGGTTGAGGATGGAGGGTTGAGGATGGAGGGTTGAGGATGGAGGGTTGAGGATGGAGGGTTGGGGACGGAAGGTTGAGGATGGAGGGTTGAGGATGGAGGGTTGAGGATGGAGGGTTGAGGATGGAGGGTTGAGGATGGAGGGTTGAGGATGGAGGGTTGAGGATGGAGGGTTGAGGATGGAGGGTTGAGGATGGAGAGTTGAGGATGGAGGGTTGGGGATGGAGGGTTGGGGACGGAGGGTTGGGGACGGAAGGTTGAGGATGGAGGGTTGAGGATGGAGGGTTGAGGATGGAGGGTTGAGGATGGAGGGTTGAGGATGGAGGGTTGAGGATGGAGGGTTGAGGATGGAGGGTTGAGGATGGAGGGTTGAGGATGGAGGGTTGAGGATGGAGGGTTGAGGATGGAGGGTTGAGGATGGAGGGTTGAGGATGGAGGGGAGGAAAAGAGTTACATTGAATCAGCACTCTGGCTTTTACTGGCCAGTAAATGTCATGCTCTCAACCACTTGTAAAACTGTTACACACACACACACACACACACACACACACACACACACACACACACACACACACACACACACACACACACACACACACACACGCATGATAACGACATACAAAATTTTGATAGTAATTGAGAGGGTGGACAGCAGCAGGCTGTCTGATGAATCACAGGGGATGTTAAGATATATTTCTTGCAGACAGAATACGAAACAGAGTTACTATAAGAGAATCAGTCCCTCACACTTAATGGGAGTTCAGTAGACGAAGTAGGTCACATGCAAGTCAACATCAAATTGATGGTAATTCCTTCTGTGGTCTACATGTCGTCTCTTCTGTCATAATGATCTGTCCAGCTTATGGAAAGAGTCTTCAGGTAGTTAATCATATCTTCAAAATAAAGAATTTTGTCTGTTTTAACCAGATTTATATAAATTTAACAAATTATATATATATATATATATATATATATATATATATATATATATATATATATATATATATATATATATATATATAAATACTAACGGCAATTATACAAAGATTCCATCAACGTAAAATTTCGTCTATAATTCGCCTGACACACTTCACACACTGATCATGTTGTCAGTGGGAAAAAAATGACATGTCGTGGGAATCATGTTTACAATGACAAGTGATGGCAGGGTATTGTTGGACATGAGTGTTCACTTGTGAGAGAAACAGTGTCCAATCTTAGTTTTGCAAAACAATGGACAGCTGGATCTATGTAACACGACATGAGGAGGTTACTTTCTTAATGAAGTTCAGACAAGATGTGATCAAGTTTGACATTAAATTATTAACTAAGTAACGCCATCTACTCATCAGTCTGCAGGTCAAATGCCTCATTTATGCCAAATCTTACAGACATCAGGGTATCGACGTACCAGTTGGTACGTTTACGTAGAGAAACGTTAAAATCTCTATAGGAACTCATTATTTTTGCCTTTTCCAACTATCGTTCTCCTATCCTGAGGAGAATATTCTCCCCTGAGAAAGTCCCTTCCTACCACACCACTTCGCTGGGGACTCCTTCACTATGGCTAATGAGTGTTCACGCTTCTGAAAGTCGTACTGTCGATATTGAAGAGAATACACGCTTTGCCTGACAAGGTTTCACTAGCGCAGCGTTTTGCCTTGCTAGATCTTTATCTAACAAAGCGAAACATCAGTTTAATGAAAGCGTGTGCTGCAACGTCTCTGTTTAGCAGTAAGTTGCTTACAAATGCCTGCGTGGTCTTATCCTTCAATCCCCACACCTCCAAACACTGTTGTGTTTGTTTACTAATCAGATATAAGCAAGAATGCGCCTCACCAGTCACAGCAGTGTATGACTGATCTGCAGA